>NW_009798286.1:479060-501853 GCF_000520075.1 Aphanomyces astaci
TTGGAACCACGGACGGCCTTGGCTAATTCCATTTCTGAACCAACTGATTATTGACTCCATAACGCACATGATTGGACAAAATTATCCATTGATAGCATGTTATTGGCTAATTTGTCAAAACTGTATTTTACAGTCGCGACTGTAAATCTGGCCGATTTGGCGTCTCGCGGTAAAATTTTACAGTTTCCTGTATTTTACAGTCGCCCGGTGGGGTTGTCAAAACTGTAAATAATCCGGATAGAACTGTATAATAGCGTTTACAGTCGCACCGGTGGGGATGCTCTTAGGAGCGTGAGCGGCAGTATCAATCGTTACTTGATAAGCGCAATGTAGAGTCATCTTACACAAGGTCGATGCCATGTAACACGAACTTGACAATGTGAGTTGCCCAGTGGGACGTATGCACTGTACGTTAGCATCGTAACGTTTCCAAGTCAGCTACATGGACGAATCCTCAAGCAAATTTCTCCACTAACGCCAAATTTTCCGGCATAACAAGTCAGAAACAGCACCGTACTGACGTTAATAGTAAAGAAACATCACTCACTTTCTTCAGCAAGTACTATAGCATGACTTGACCAGAGAGTACTTTTCATACTAATATGGCATTGGCTATGCACTCGATGTTGCTTGACTGATCGAAATGAAAAGTTGGCCATGTCAGAACTGAGGGTGGCGACAACACCGCTACTGACACAGTCAATGCACCACCCTACAAGACTCAAAGGTTACTGGATCGAATCAAGCTTGATCATTTGAGCCATAAACAAAGGCTCGTGAACACTCACATGCTATTTCAGCCGGACAACAGACAGCCTTTGGAGGCGTAAGTTGTGTACCCTATATACATACCGGTACTGTATGTAGACACCAATCTGGTGCGTTTAGATTTCGACTGGATTTGACATGTGTCCATTTCGGAAAAAGAATCGAATCTTTTTGTCCAATTAAAAGCGTTTATTTTAACCCTAATCATTTTCGAGCAATATTTCTGAAATTGACTGACGTTGTGAGCTCAATCGAACGAGCAGCAATAAATCGAGAGACAATCGATTGACCAATCAAAACCCAAATCTCTTATCAAGTGGCCAATCAAATCCACTGTTCGACCAATTCACAGTCAACGTTGAATCAGTGTGTGACTTCCAGTTTTCAACATCAAGTCAGTGTGTGCTTTCTGTTAAATGTGACACTGGACATCACTTTACATACAAAAGTCAGTACAAAGAATCCATCGATAGATTTGGTGAATCAGCACAAAAGTCCAAATCTTGGGTAAAAGGACAACATATATTTGAAGCCAATATGCATCATGATATTGTCGATCGATTCTTTGTATTGAATTTTGTATGTCCTGTGGTGATTGTAAACACACTAATTACAGTGTCACACTAATTAAACTTTATGATAGTTTCCTGCAATCTGATTGGCTAAATCCTTCGCCGATTTGTCTGTACCTTTGGTCATTCTCCATGTCGCCCCAGTTGTAAATAGAATAACCACAACAACATTCTCTGTTATCGACACTTAGAATCAGTGATTTAAAACCAATGGCATTGAAACTGGATAAAAATTGAAGTACTTTACAGTAATTCGAGGCACTTTGGTCGTGCCTGATCCTGACAGACCCACCCACCCATACAATAGTACAGTATGACAGCGAACACACACCTGGCCGTTTCTATTTTGATTAAAATAGGTTCGTTTCCTACCAATTTCCCAACCGTTTTCCATTTCTACAGAAGTACAAAATACACTCCCTATACTTTTTCATCATCTTGCACACCATGGTACACGTTTTCGTCGTGTCGGCCGCCCTCCTCGCTTGGAACGTCCGCGGCGGACGCCGTGGGTTGCTCTTCCTGCGGCGGTCGCATGACACAACACAAGCACAACCACATCACGACGACGACGCCGCCAGCCACAATCAGCCACGGCAGCAGCACATAAAATGACGAAAATGATCCTTCCAGTCGTGCCGCCAGCAGCACAAACGGGCTGAACACGACCAACGACATCATTACAGCGCAGAGGAGACCGCTCGTTTTGTTCCCTTGGGCATTGTCTGCAGTCAATTTGGACGCCACCAGGATGCCTCGCACCTGCATAAACAAACAACATTCATGACAAAAAAGTACAAAAACCTCATCAAAATCATATTACGTAGTATTGAAAAACGCAAAACAAATTCAGGACAAAAAAACGTCGAAATAAAAAGAAACTGCAAGCACATGTAGACAACCATACACTATTGTTCATTCGATTCGAAATTGGAGTGGTATTTGGGTGCTAAATTGAATGACCAGACTAACCAAATCGGCAGAGAATCGATATACGACCAATCAAAACACAAGGCATGAATCAACTAGCCAATCAAATCCACTCTTCAAATAATTCATCATCGAATTAGTGTGATACTGCTCGATCTTTACATGCAAAAGTCTGTACAATGAATCGAACGATAGATTTGGCAAAGAATCCGCACAAATGTCCAAAGACTGGGTAACAGGACAATACCAAATTCGAAACATTTCAACAACATATATATATATTTATATATACCTCAAACGATATAAAAAAACATATTGTTGTGTTTATATTCAAACCTGGAGCGACATGGGGAACGCATCGACACACAACCAAAAATACATGTACACAAGAATCGAGAGCAGAAGGATTTAGCCAATCAGGAAACCATCATCAACGTGTAAATAGTGTCTGATTTCAATGAGTGTGATTGATACCAATGACCCCACGACACCTTTAGTACAAAATATCTATCGATAGATTTGGCTAGAATCAGCACAAAAGTAGTCCAAATGTTGGGTAAAAAAAGCGACAATAACATAAAGTTTGAAAGGTACGAGTAACGTACGGTGAACCACAGGGACAGCGCCATGTATATCCACACGGGGAGAAAGACGAGCCACCAGCTACCAGTGACCGTGGCATCAACTTTGAGGCCAAGAAGCACGACAAACACCAAGCGAAGCAGGTTTTGCCCGATGCTGTACGCGATGGGGCCCATCAACTAGAGCGAGGAGGGGACAATTAGAGGCAGTACACCAGACGTTTGGGAGTACAACTCGTACTGTGTAAGGTTTGTCGTTGGTGGCCGTAGCTGCTACCGATGCGTAGATGGAGTAGGCCACGATGGCTTTCTGCAACAGCAGCATTCCTTCTAGCGCTAGGTATGGACTCAGCACCGCGACACACGAGATATCGATGGAGCCTTGCAATTTCATGGCAATCAGAATTTGAGTCGCCACAAACAGAAGGGCTTTAAGCAGGAGAAGGCTAGCCATGGACAGTGTTAGCACGACCGTGGCGATGGTGACGATGGTATACCTCTTGGACAAGGCGCGAGAGTATGTGGAAGGGGGTGGCGGCGCCCCCACCGGCTCGCCGTTCTCGTCGACGGGAGAGTCCTTGGACACGACCGAACAGCATGTCGCGCAGAGGTAAATGCTGTCGAGGATCCACATTGGGATGAACACATCGACCCACGTCCAATCCACGGTCTGGTCCACGCGGAGACACCACAAAACTACATCATGTACTGCTTGTCAACAACAACAACGCGTCCTTGATACATGCGTGTATGTGTGGACGTACTGGGCACGAGCAATAGCACCGCGCACACTGCCGTGATCGAGAACAAGAGGCAGAACTTGGCGCCACCGCCCATGGACGACAACGCGCCGATCGCAGCGGCCATCATCTCTTCCATGCTCATCTCGCCAAACCCATTGACCATCTTGAGTCCATCTTCTCCCGTCGCGTCGTAGATCTCTCGCTGCCGCGGGTCGCTGAGCACGTCGTACGCGTTCTTCATGGTCGTAAACTCGTCCTGCGCTTCGGGGGAGTTGCCGCGCTTGTCAGGATGCAGCTGTAGCGCGCGTCGGCGATACGCCTTCTTAAGCTCCTCCGGCGTCGCCGTCGGTTCCACGCCCATCAACTCATAGAACTTGGTGTGCTGCACCATGATGCCACGAGAGCTGGCCTGGATGCAAAAATTTGTTTCAACCAAATCGTTGATGGTGGTGGCAAGGAATTGCAATTATTATTGTACGAGAAAATGAACCGATACAAAGATGTAGTGCTCGGATCATATTTTTATTTTCATCGAAACGTTACGAATCCAACAGACCAGACGGCGGCGGATGGAATTGCCAGCACCATCTCGGGTCATGCGACCTTGGTAAGCATCCCTGCGTCCACCAAAGCACGGAGGTCCGTTGGAGAAGGAGCATGCTTTGATGCTTATCCTCAGAGCAGGTCTATAAGCTACATGTAGCTACTGTACGTACATGCATGGCAGGAGATACAGGTACACTGTACGGAAAGTGTGTGTCTCTGTGGGACATATGTTTTTTTATATTACCTGTATTCCCATACTCATAGATTGTTCATCTCAAATTTAGATATGAAAGTACTGCAAATAGAAGTATCATAACAACACTATTACAAGTCATTCGACACTATATAGAGGACGATCAATATGATACTCAATGCATGTAGGGCCGCGCAACGTCCGTTTGCGACGTCCGCGCGCGGCTACCAAGCTATCGGATCCTTCCACACGCCCAGCATCGATGACATCTTCCTGGAATCGTCTCCAAGACCAGTTCCATTCCACATCCCGCCGGTTCCACCAATCGCGCCGTTTGGACACGACCTCAAGGCTGCCTTCTTCCTCGACCCGACGTGGATCTTTTTGAATCACGGCGCATTTGGTTCGACCCTTCGCCTAGCGATGCACACAGCGCAGATGTGGCGCGATTACGCCGAGGAACAGCCCCTCAAGTTTATCGACCGCGAGCTGTTCTTCCACCTCGTCGACTCGATCAAAGCACTGGCGTCGTCCATCCGCGCCTCGTCACCGAAGGACGTCGTGCTGCTTACCAATGCGACCGCGGGAATCAACACGGTACGTTCATGTCTATGCAGCCTCCATTCACCTCCTTAACGCATTTATGTGCTAGGTCGTCGAGTCGATGGCGAAGCGCATGCGTCCAGGCGACTCCATTTACACTCTGGATGTCGCGTACGGCGCAGTCAAAAAGCTGCTACATCAAGTGTGTTCGGAACACGAGCTCATGTTGCACACCCAAGCTCTTCCTTATGCAACTTCACACGATGACGACGCCATTCTCACGTTTATCGCGGACACGATACCGCCCGATTGCAAGTACGTACTAGTATGCATGGCCGGCATGTCCTGACATGTCTTCATTTTGTCCTTTTTACCCAAATTTTGGACTTTTGTGCTGAATCGCCAAATCCATCGATCGATTCTTTGTGCTGAATTTTGTACTACGTATGTAAAAAGGTCTTCTGCGGTGATAGGTCCATATCACACTAATTAAAATCACACACTAATTTGACGTTGAAGATGGTTTATTCCTGCAATCGGATTGGCTAAATTCTTCTGCTGAATTTTCTGTACATTTGGTTTCATTCTCCATGTTGCTCGAGTTTGTAGAATAAACACAACAATAACAGCGCCTGTAGACTGGTTGTCGTGGATCACATTACATCGAACACAGCGACCGTGCTTCCCGTCCAGCGCATCGTCGAGCTGTGCCACGCGCGCGGCATCCCCGTCTTGGTAGATGGCGCCCACGGCCTGCTCAACTTGGACTTGGATGTATCTGACATTGGCGCCGACTTTTACGTGGGCAACTGCCACAAGTGGCTTTGCTCGACCAAGGGAGCTGCGTTTCTGCATGTGCAGCCAGAACACCAGGCCAAGATGCGGCCGCGAAGTCAATCTCACGGCCTTGATGGAAGCTTCCAAGCACGATTTCTGTGGACAGGACTGCAAGACTACAGCGCGCTATTGACGCTACCGACGATCTTGGCGTACTGGAACCAAGCAAATGGCGTGCGAGAGTACATGCATGAGACTATAAACGTGGCAGATCGAGAGTTGCGCCGGGCGTGGCATCTCCCCGAGGTATGCACGATGATGGGGGTACAAGTGTCGTCGTTGATGAGAGATTTGAGCACATGTAGTCAATTGTGCCCGCACACAAGCGTAGTGCCATGCGCCTTGTACCGCTACCTCCGCATGTGTTTGGCATGGACGCGACTGCAACAAAGACGTCTAGCGATGCCAAGTGTGTGCAAGACCGACTGCATGCCGAGTTCCACGTGGAAGTGCCCGTCAAGTGCATCGACGGGCGGCTGTACCTTCGTCTGTCGGCCCACGTGTACAATTGCGTCGAGGACTACGAGTACCTCAGTCACATCATCCATCCTTGACAAGGCAGTTACTGTAGTTACACATGTAACCGTCAAAATATTATTTCGACATTTCGCATACTAAAGTTGACGAGTTTAAAGTTCCATAATCAAGGCAAGATAGTGCTGCAAGAATATGAATTATATTATTTTCATGAAGATTAAATTGTTTACGCTCTCGCTTTTTCGATATCTTTTCGACGCCCGACCAACTTCGCAACGAAGACGACCATGACTTTCATGCGCCTTGGCATGGCCATGTGCGCGGTGGGGGGAGTTCTGGCAGCGCAAGCTCCATTTCCTCCTTTGGCTCCGAGAATCGAACTGCATGAGTGCTCGCTGTCGTCCATCGCGGCCACTGTGACGTGGCCAGCTGTCGCGTACGTATGCTGACGTTCAACCGTGCTCAAACTTGTCGGCAGTGTCCTTATGCATGTATCCATGTAGCGCAAGTGACGATGCGCTTGACGCATACGAGGTGTCATACCGAGTGGCGCAGAAATCTGCGTGGACGTCATGGTCTAGCTCGCTGACAGGTCGCATAAGCACTGTGCCATCGCTGGGCGTGCAAACCGTGGTGAGTCGAGGGGTGTCGGGGCCGATCACCGGTGGGTTCTTTCGCCTCACAAGTTCGTACGCCAGCGTTGCCGACGTCGACACTCGAACAGGTCCGCCGCCACCTCACGCCCAATTGGCCAAGTGACCTTTTTACATCTAGGCTTGGCTGTATCCCCCCTGATCGCATTCGACGCATCCGCCGCGACCGTCCAAGCCGCTCTCCAATCCATCCATGACGTCTTGCACGTGCAAGTCACTCGGCAAGGGCCTGACACCACGGGCGGGTATGCATGGCACATCGAGTTTCATGAGAGTCACCCGCGGCCCATGCTTGGCATCCACACGAACCTTCTGGACAACGGGAGTGTGACGATCGCGCAGCTGCAGCCGCCGACGTCCATGTGTACGGCCGAGTGCGTCGCGACAGTGTCTGGCCTCGCGCATAGCACAGACTATGTGTTCCGTGTGCGAGCGCATGCTGCCACGGTAGCGTGCCACGTCATACACACAGAGTCTGATAGCATGTAGGGTGGCTGGGGGGCATGGAGTCCTGTGACCGCGCCATGGTCGACGTGCATTCTAGGTGCCGACCAACCCATCACAACTGACTGTATATTACGCCTTGGTCGTCGAGTATTAGACGACGTGTTCGATGGATGGTTCTAATGAACTTTTGGCTTATACTACGGATGTATGTTGGTGGCGTAGCTCTGCCTAGCATGCCAGTTCAAGTTGTCGCCACGAGCGCGACCGTCACGACCATCTCCATCACGTGGAGCCCTCGTATCCATCCCACCGTCACATCGTTGCCGACGCTGTCGTACTCGGTGGCATCTCGCTGTCACGACGACGTGTTTTGGCGCACAATCAAGACTGACCCTTCCTCGACGTTTGCCACCATCACGACACTCCGACCCAACACGATGTGCCAGTACGAAATGAATGTGAATCGATTCTCTCCTCTAATACACAAGTCTCAAAACTACACAATTGTATACTTCATGCATAGTACTCCTGTAGTATTTTGACTGGACATGTACTTAGAGTGCAAGTCTTCGCGACGAACGCGATGGGAAATGGCCCGCCGTCCGACGTGGTCGTCGTGCGGTCGTTGCCAGGGACGCCGTTGCCTCCTCAAAATGTCACGCTCTCCTGTGTAGTTGGCATGGTATTGCAACTGTTGTACACGCCAACGTCGTACGTAACGTACCTGTTCATATCCCCATCTTCCCTATCTCGAGTTTGCCCCAGACGAAAGAGATTGGTCCGAAACCAGGACTGTATTCGATTCGTCTGGGGGAGGATTCTATTTGGACTTGGGATGATGTATTGTTTTCATAGACTTGTATTGATTGACATTGTGTTTTCAGCCAAAGTTTGGATATTTGCGGTGATGAAACAATCGACCGACCAATCAAGAGCTAGAACACTTTCTCAAGTGGCCAATCAAATTCCTGAAACCATCGAATGCCGTGTGTGCCTGCAAATATATAGTACGACTGGCTTCCCAAATTTTACATACAAAGTTCAGTACAAAAAATTCGACCGATGGATTTCGTGGATTACATCATTCAATTCAACACTCTAAAATTACTCTCCAAATTCGAATCGACTTGACCATATAAATATATATACATATATAGAGACGACGGCGGGGCACGCCCCGTCACCTATGTCGCAGCGTACAAGGCTGTGGACGCCATCGACTGGATCCGTTTGAACGAGTTCAAGTGGTCAGCGCCGGCTCCGTACACGAGATACGTGGCTCGAGTGGCCTCCGTGAATCCGTTGGGAACGAGTGACTGGGTCGTGACCAACATTGTGCGCTCCGACCGGCCGCGAGTGACGGTCAGCGCTGCAGTGACAATTCGGCCCCACCAGTTTACGCTACTCGCGGCGACCTTAGGGGACGCGGCGAACCGAAACGACAAGTACTATATGGGGGGCACGAGCAATGGGGGCCGGCTTGGCGGTGACGGGCAGGTAGATTTTTATGAAATATGTCGTGTTTTTCATGTTTTTGAAGGAAATATGTCCATAATCCATAAATAAAACAGCATGTATTGTGCTTTCGAGTGACATTTCGTGGTTTCTCGTTGGAATTGAAATCGTTATTTGATTGGCTACTTCAGAAGAGCTCAACATTATTAGCCAATCAAAACCTTCTCAATGAAATTCAACAGCCAATCAGATCGATGGTGGATCGGTTTGGTCGGCGCGATTCGATTGCACCCCCTCCCCAAATTTGTATATCAAATCGACAATAGTTAGTTTGAGTTGTTTGTGATGAAATTTACGTCGACGCACTTCACCGAAATGTGCGTGTAGCCAGGGGTGGTATACATGCGGTTGTTTGCGTTGGACGGGTTGTTGCTAAAGCAAGATGCCTTGTACTACACGGGAACGGCCCAGGTTGGTCTGTCGAACCTACCAAAAACCGCAACTATTGAAGCCGTTGTGAACAAGTATGTCTCGTATATATGTAGAATTATACGATTCCAGACAACCCCAAGTACGAACGTGCTGTCGTCGACGTGTATGCATGGGGCGGTGGCGGTGGCAGCGGTAGCCAAGCCGCCATCGACTTGGGGGTTGGCGGCGGCGGTGGCTTTGCCCGAGCGTCGTTTTCGACCTCCCGGGGCGCGGTGTTCCAAGTGTCGGTGGGCGGCGGAGGGGGTGGTGGTGGCAGCGGCGCGGGCGGGTTTGGCGGGGGTGGCCGTGGCGGACGAGGCGATTTCGTTGGCGGCGGGGGAGGAGGGGCTACGATGGTTTACAAGGAGAAGCCTGTGGGAACGTGGTCGTTGCTTGTCGTGGCTCCGGGGGGTGGCGGAGGCGGTGCAAGTGCCGTGTGTTGCTCGGCAGGGGGCGCCGCCGGTGGCCTCAACGGAACGGCCGGCACAGCACCAACCGCTGCTCAAATGGGACTTCCGCTTCCCGTGGCTTCGCGCGACGAGTTTCACTCCAAGTTTGAATTTGGCGACTTTCGGGACTTTATGGGTGCTTCTGCCTACGACAACGTACGTTTGTAGTTGTGAAATGTCGACCAAAGATGTCATGAGGTAGAATCTCGAGGTGGGATATGCACCAGGAGCTGATTTTTCGGCGCTGGCGAGTCCTGGGGGTGGTGGAAGTGGCGTGGCGGGGGGTGAAGCTGGCCACCAAAGCTCGTATGCATCTGTTTTCAATCAAGGTACTTCGTTTTACGAATTGTTTCAACTGTAGTGCTGGTTTCCATCAATCGATTTTTTCTGTACCGAGTTTTATATGTAACGAATGTCCAGGGGTGATGATGTCCATCACACTAATTGAAGTCACACGCGGATAACGTGTTGATTGATGATTTCCTGCAATGTGATTGGCGAAATACTACTTTTGCCGATTCGCCAGACTATGTGGTTGTGTCGAACGTCGCTCCAGTTTAAACACAACAAGACAAGCACCCACACGAGTCTGTGTAGTCTCGTCGAACGGCCAGGAACGCGTGGGGGGTGTTGGGGGCGATGGGAAAAAGGGGGGTGGTGGTGGCGGCGGCGGGTACTTTGGCGGAGGCGGCGGTGGCGGGGGACTTCAAGGGGCCGGGGGAGGCGGGGGGAGCGGATATATATCCATGTCGGCGGTGCGTAACCTGTTACTAAGCATCACAACTAAGTATTGGCTACTAGATCGAGCCCCTATCCTTTCCATTGGACCCCCCAGTCCCTGAACAGGTGACGGTAGTGCCTGGCGTGTCGTCCCTAACTGTGAAATGGCGTGCCCCCACCAATACGCCAATCTCGTTTCGACCCCAAAACGAAGGATACCTCATTGAACTCGCTGTCGGGGACTCCAACGAAGACTTTAGTCCGGTATATATATATATATATATAATAGTCCGTTATATATATACATTTTATTGTATGTTGTACTCGAAATATTTCCTCCGGCTGTTTATTAACCAACCACCCAACAATCGGTGGACCGTCGAAATATGATATATATATATATATATATATATATATCACATTTGCAGTGTGCACATTCATTCTCTTATTATATTGCAACCTGCAGTTTTTTATCCAATCATACGCTTTGTTCGATTTTTGTTGGTGTTTTCAACAATCCCCCACCCAACCTAGGCACATTTGAGCGAAAAGAATAATATAGTAGAGATGTATAATATATATATAGAGAGAGATCATACCTGACTGGTTACTAGGTGGATGGCACGACGGACAAGCATTTTGTCGTGATGGGCCTCGAGCCGGCGACGACGTATGCGATCCGGGTCAAACTCATCATGGCGGGAAACGTGGGGGGCTACAGTCCACGCGTAATTAGCCAAACGCTGGCCCGACCAATCAACTCGTGGCGACTCATCCGGCCGATGCTGTTGATGCAGTCGAATGTCGGCAGTGGTTTCCGTCACAACGACGACGTGTTCAGCTCTCCGTCGCCTAGACGAGGACATAGCATGGTCGTGTTGGGCGAGTACTCGTACTTGTTTGGGGGGTAATATTGTGAATTCGATTTAAACTTCCAAAATTCGCCTGGTTTGTCGTCTAATCAATATTGAATCACGCCGGAGTTTCTGATTGGTTGAATTTTTACTTGTCCTTTCTGCAAGAGCCAATCAAATCTACTCAAAAATGTATTAGCCAATAGCGTCAATGATTCGTTATTCGATTCGGCGGCGAGATTCGATTCGACAGGGTGTGGAAATTTGTGTCGAATCCACAATATATTATATTTTTTTGTTTGCATGTTTGTCATAGTAAGCCAAGCCTATCGATCTTCGACCGAGTTTGTGTTCTGGTCGTATGAATGTACATATATAGATGTGTTGAAGGATGAACATGTTTTCGAACCTTTTGTTTGAATATATATATATACATTGGTATATAATGATACATTTACGTGTAGGTTTGGACCTGGGTATCCCTGCCAACGTGGTACAAGTGATGTGTGCGTGACGTCAGCACTCGAAACAAACGAGCTGTGGCGGTATCATTCCGCTACCCAGTCGTGGTAACCATACAAATATATATTGTCTTTTTACCCAAAAATGTTTGGACATTTGCGCTGATTATGCCAAATCCATTGATCGATTTGCTGTACCGAATTTGTACATAACACAAGAATGTCCAGGGGGATGTATATAACACTAATTTCAGTCACACACGAATTCGTTGTGATTTCCTGCAATTTGTTGATTGGCTAGATGCTCCTGCCGATTCTTCTGTACCTGTGCTTGTGTCAAAATATAACTTTATAGTATTAAAAAATCAACAATATGTCTATTCTAGCCGCTTTGGGCTTTAACAATGTTTGATTCATTCTGTGAACACTTATCTGTTGCTGTGGTCGTACTATACATTCGTTCAACGGAAAATCAACCGCCACCCCTCTATATTCAATTTGGTTTCTATAGGCTCCACGTGCAAGATGTAGTGGGGAGCGTGCGTCCTCCTCGTCGTGAAAAGCACACGGCGTCGGCGTTGGGCAAGTCCAAAATGCTCGTGTTTGGCGGCCGGCAACTGGCTGGCCCTTCGTTCAACGACGTGTGGCAGCTGGACGTAGGCACCCCGACGACTCTTGTGTCGGACCAATCGACGGCAAACGTGCTCCTGCGAGACGGCGCGGACACATGGACCACGGCCGTGGCCAGCACGGACCCGACTGCCACATGCATTCAGTCGATGCAAGTGGTGCTAAATATCACGCACTCGTGCCTAAATACACTCGAAGTGTTCTTGTACGGCCCGGGTCCGTCGACGCTGCCGGCGCTGCAGCAGGATGGCAAAACGGGATCAGATGTCGCGCGTGATGTGATGTGGACAATGGACGGTGGACGTCAATTCGATGGGTCTGAGCGCATCTCGTCGCGGTACCCGTCGACTCGGTGAGCCCTCTGGACGATATGTAGTTGAGGCATACTACTTATTACTAGTATTCATTATAGTGCCTGTGTCGTTTCCAATGAGCTCTACTGACTTGTAACTCCTTTCGCCAAATAGCATTTCAAATCCATTTAATCTAATTTAAACTTATACAAAATTTTACTGCACCACGAACGATATATATGGTTTTGCCCAATGCGGAGGGACTGACTGACTGGGCCGACGAATTAAACGTGTTTGGATTGGCAGAAATTCCCCAGGACGTGATTTGATTGGCTTAGCCAGTTCTTGAATCAATATTCTCTTAACTTCCCTAGGACCAAAATGCGTCTTAGACGTACGAATTAACTAATTTGTCTGAAACCTGTTTACTTAAATTTTATTGAGCGACATGAGGAGGGGCAATTCTGTTCTGTCTATATTTAGCTCATTATATATTTACTTAAGTACTACTTAGTCGTACGTCAAAATATACTTATTCGTCTTAGACGTACTTAAAATGGTCGTAGGGGAGTTAAGACATTTGATTACTCTACTAACGACTCCAGGTTTCGAATCGATTTGACAATATTGATGCCAAAAAATGTATTTTGCAGCTTCAACGAAATCGCCAGTATTTCGGTGGGGCAAGTGGATTCGGCCATATATTTTTGGTTTTAGGGCGATGTTGTGCATGTTGTTGATGTAGGATGGATTGAAGTATATCTATAGCCTAACATATGGGGACGGTGACGTACAGTCGTTATTGTTGTCTAGAGGACACCGCGTGCAGCTATACGGTGCAGCCAACGCCTCGATGGAGTGTGTATCGGGGCCACAGTCACTTGTCATAGACGCCACCTCGTCGTTGGAACCCTTGGATGCATTTTATCATTTGCCCGCGGCTGGCATGTGGACATTGCAGGTAAAAACTACTCTGTCTACTGTTTCGTATCTCTAACAGTTACCTTTTACATAAAATATATATGGTTGACCAAGTAATTGTTGCTACTACTCGGTGAACTGATGAATACTGAACTGTTATTAAAAACGCCCAATTTAACGGCCACGCTCGACTCCAGAAAAAATTGAAATTAAAATTTTTTTGACCTAGAGCTCAGAAAATATTTGCAACGTATTTTGGTGTGACCTCTGGATGCGATAAGAGGACTGGAGTACGTATTATGGAGGTCATAATTGGACGGTTGCAGTTGAAACCTTTTTCTGCCCGAAAATAATAAAAAATGGACGTATTATGTCAATTTATTTAGGTCAGCTAAACACAAAAAAGCTGACGTTTGAAAAATTGTCGTAATATTTCTGAAAAAGATGCAAAATAAAGTGGGTACTGCCATTTTTTTGTGGCAGCCAGAGTGGCCCTAAATACTTTAATACTATAAATATTACCTACGATTTATGAATCGAGTCAGTAGACTGTGCAAAACGATACATATAAAGTGACGATACGATTTATTAAACAAAAACGTTTAAAAAAAAAAGAAGTCCGGCACTTCAAAAATGTCCTAAAAAAAAGGTGTTTGTGTAACAGTATATATAAAAACTTGATGGGCTCTGGTGGTTTGTTACTTTGGTAGGTGCATGACCGCGCTAAAGATCTGTTGGGTGGCACGTTGACGTCGTGGCAAATTACATGGACAATGGTACGGGTGTTGCTGTAAAATGAGCTCAACCACGACTTTTGCATTATTGTAGGAGCCGTGTACCCCGGTGTATGAATGGACGGACGTGAGCCGCACGATCCGGGGCACGCCGCCGTCGCCGCGGTACCAGCACACGAGCATCGTCGTGGGAACGACCAGCTTGTTTGTGTTTGGAGGCAAAGATACCGCGGCCTGCCAACACGATTTGTATCGTCTCGACTATTATTCGCCTACTAGTCCTAGTACGTTTACTATGGAAACCCCTTTTTTAGTTGAAAACGATGGCTTTATTATGGTCGAAGAGTGGATTTAAATCGCTACTTGATTATTGTTTTGTGTTTTGATTGGTCGTATATCGATTCTCTGCCTTCGATTTGGTTAGTCAGGTCATTCAATTGAGCACCCAAACACTCCAATTTCGAATCATCTTGACAATATCATCTTGTGTATTGTATGGTAGATAATGCGTGGCAGACGCTGCAACCACTGGGTGAATCCATTTTCCATCGACGCTACGGCCAGCTATTTTTTATCACGCCGTTCCAAGCGCTTGTACCGACGGCGGGCCTCCAGACCACCGACGACCAATCGTCCCACGACCAAACCGGTCTGGACCTGTTGCAGTACTCGCTCACCGAGCCAACGTCGGCCATGACGTCCATTAATGTGGCCAACAACGATACAGCAGTCCCCAGTCACCGGTATTTTACCGCAGGCGCGTGGTGGCCGGCTTCGACAAACTCTAAAGTCGTGCTCTTTGGCGGGTGGGTGTACATAGTTGCATGTAAATCACTTGGGACAAAAGAATTTATATATATATATTATTAATTGTCTATTTATTTTATGCGCGTAAATCACTTGGGACGTATATGATTAATAGTCTATTTATTTAAATCTATTTTTATGTTATCATATGTTTAATTGTCTATTTAGTTAAATATTTTTTAATATATATATCATATGTTTTATGAATTATATTCTATTTCTTTTTGTTGTGACGTAAACTATGCGTGCTGGTGTGTAATCGCATGATGTGTCGTTGTGGGTGTAGCCAAGACGACACGGGGTATTTAGACGACTTGTGGGAGCTGACGTTGGAGGAATCAACGGCGACGACAACAGCACCAGACCAAGTGTGTCCGTGGATGTTGCGCACCCGCGCCGCGGAATGGTCCGTATCGTGCGGCGCTACAAGCTTACCCAGTCAGCCGTGCGCTGCGTCGGCTATTTTGCTTGCAGCGTGGTGCAAAGATTCGTTTCAAACAGTGCACAATTTGCATTGAGCTCGTTTGCTGTTACTACGGTAGTAAGGAAATAAGTAAAACACGAAGGGGAATTTTTCGGCCTGTCGATATGGTGATAGGTAGACCAATATCCATTGATGTCAAATAGCTCCCATCGAGTTGCCACCCCAATGGAAATCATGTCCATATTATTTCATTACCATTTCGAAGTAAAAAAGTGTGATCGTAAAACAAGATAAGTACTACAGTAGTCCTATTTAATAGATGTACTAATAATGCCATTAGCTTTATTGTTGAAATTTCAAACAAGGGGCGACGGCCAAAAATACAAACGATAATTGCTACCTGAATGTACCAGCTAAAGTTAACTGTAAAAAATCCTAGTGACAGAGATGCTCCAGTATTAGGTGGATCTCGTAGCAATACTACATTGGGACCGTGTGGGCTTGGTATACTGTACATGCGAGAGCCACGAAACATTAATTAGCGAAATCAACATTCCCCCTGAATTAAATACTTACGGGATTCCACGAAATATACCGGATATTAACTGCAAAATAGTGTGTTGGGTGTACCAATATGAATACAACACAATTGTGCTTTTACCCAAAATTTGGACTTTATACTGTGAATCGCCAAATCTATCGATCGATTCTTTGTATTATTTGAAGTCACACACTAATTTGACGTCGATGATGCAATCTGATTGGCTAACTCCTTCTGCCAATTCTTCAGTACATTTGATTGTGTCGATTCATTCTCCATGTCGCTCTAGTTTAGAATAACCACAACAATATCGACACTTCATACAGTATTGTGCTTTCGAGTGAAATTTCGTGTTGTGGCGTGGTCTCTCGTTGGAATTTAAATCGATTTGATTGGCTACCTCAGATGAGCTCAAAATTATTAGCCAATCAAAACCTTCTCAATGAAATTCAACCAATCAGTTCGATTGTGGATCGGTTTGGTCGGCGCGATTCGATTGCACCCCTCCCCAAATTTGTATCAAATCGACAATAGAGTGAAATCCATGACTTTGTTTTTTATGGTCACTACGGGGCTTGATCTGACAAGGATATGATGTGCCTCTTCAAGTACGCTACGATGTCGTGATGAGTTTCGCTGGGAAGGCGAGGTAGAAGTGGAGTGACCAACTTGAGCGTCGTTGGGGTCGGGGTGGGATGATTGCGCTGGACAACACTGCGGCACAACTCGGAGGCGAGGGCCACGTCGCCTGTACAAAGCGTAAGACTCGGTCTGGTTCGACCCACTCGATTGGTTTGTCTTCATACCTCGGTTACAAGCCCAATTCAATCCAAAGTGAAACATGTAGCGAGTCATGTTGGTCACACAGAGCAGTCGCAAACACTGTCTGGTCAAGTTGTCGTCCGTGTCGGCGGCGGCCTGAATAGCCAGCCACGTCGGCTCCATGCTAGGCACGACCAACTCGGCATGTGCCATGGCCACATACAGCACCGCAAACTGCAAAATGCGTTCATTCCCAGCACATTCGATCGGAACTTGCTTGCTTTTCAGGAACGCTGTGGTAAAGCACCACGTATCTGGAAGCGCCACACGATGCTGGATGCAGTACTGGAGTACTTCAAGGACACGGTCCAGTTGGTGGTGCCACTGGGCTTTGGGAACGGCAAACAAAGAGTACACGACCAACTTGACGGCGCCAGCAACGACGTCGGGGTGGCACGTTCGCAGCGCGTCCAGGAGCGTGGCCACGGACGTACCCGCCGCATTGCGAAACATGATAAAGTCCGTGAGCAGGTATTGGGCATTGCGTAGCCCCGTGCGGGGAGGAGTCGCGCGGCTCAGCTGTCGTAGCAGCGACAACAGCTACGCAAACAACATTCATCTGTCCATTGAGATCCATGTGTTGTTTTTCGGAAAGGGATAATGTACCGGTTTGTTGAGTTCAGCCATTCGAGACGAAGGGTGGTCGTGTTCAACGTGATTGAAGAGCTCGATGGCAGCGGAGTAGTTTTTGGCGCCCAGACACCCGCGAAGGGCGTGGAGGCGAAGCTGGGTCGAGAACGCTATTGGGTGCGCGATCATCACATGCGCGAATGCATGAAGGTTGAGCTTGCTGTCCTTGATCGAGCGATGGAACAAGAGGTCGTAGTCTATATCGATGGCCTTGTCCGTCGCGTATTGAACAACTTGGGCTGCTTCGTCCTTGAGGCCGTCGTTAACCAAGGACAAGAACATCGACTGCAGCTGGTGTGTCGTGGGTGGCGCGGCGGCGTCGCTTAGCGGGAGAGCAGTGGAGTGCCTGGGGTGCTTTTCGAATCTATCCATAACATCGTGTGCAGCTGTGTTTGTCGCATGAGGGGCTGTTCGACTGCAAAAGGACCGCACGGCCACGACGCGGCGAATGTGGTGCATAGCAGGATTCTGTCTGCATTTGCTCATGATAATTTTGAGTTGGCACGTAGCCAATCAAAGCGCGTATTGTGAGCGATAGGCCATCGATTGGCAGTAAATATCACTTGTAGGAATTCATGGCATTCCATTGGCTGCTGAAAGGACTTTGTTGCTGGCCATTGTTTATACTCCCAGCACTTATTAATATTTACTCCTGACTGTAAAATATCGAAACGGTCTCAAAAGTTAAGTCCATTATTCTACTCCGACGCCTCCAAAAAAGTTATCTTAAACAGTAAATTGGTTTTTTATGTTACTAGTACTACGTAGTATGTGAATAGAAAACCAAGTGTGTTTGGAAGTTACTAGGTAGCGAATTCACAATGCAATTTTAGTTTTTGAAACTAACGTCACTGCTCTTTTTTATTGAAACATATACAGTACCTGAGTACCCTGAGTACGATGCAGGCACCAGTCGTAGGGCCAGCTTGACCACGAATCTCATGCGTTCAGCAATCTCGTCAGCACGTTGACTCCGCGTGAGATGGTCGAGCTGTACTTGAGGGCTTCTCTGGACAGGAGAGATTCCGTGCATGGCGACGTCACCATCTGGTCGGCATCCTTGCCAACTCCACCCGAAAACGTACTGCTCTGCACAGGATCTGCGCCCATCGTTGTGGCTGTCCACGCGCACTCGATGTAGTGCAGCAGTCGAGTGCACAAGTCTCGGTTGGAGAGGAATTGGCAGATCTCACGTTGCATGCGGTCTGCAATTGTCATCACCCGGAACTCCGATCGCTGGCGAGCGGCCCTTCTTGGTCCAAGGATGGTATCTCGGGATACGATGGTACTTGGGGCTACGATGTCATCTGGGGCTACGATGTCATCTGGGGCTACGATGGTATCTGGTGCTACCAAGGACTTGCGCAGGATGCGTCGGCGGGCTGGAGGCGGTGCCGTGATGGTTGGTCGCACCACGACGCACTTGTACATATTTGACACCAAGTTGGTCATGAGCGAGTTATAGTCATATGTGTAGCTGTGCGCGCCACCCAGGTTGGACGCGCTCACGTATTGCCAGTAGGCGGGTGGCAGGGATTGAAAGAGGGGGCCGAGCACCGGATGCGCTGCTGCGTCCACAAACGTTCCGAGCTGGGTTCCTGTCAAAGGTAGGCGATGGGTAATGTTGGAGTTGAGAGTAGGCGCAGGATACGGGGGATTCGAAATCGAAGACGGGACGAAGGGCCACGCGGACGTGGTGTTGCGCTTTGCGGCCTCGGAGGGGAATTCGCCCACGTAGCAATTAATGTAGATTTGGAGTACCATGTCAAATGAAGCGCTAATAACGTTCTTCATGAGCCGTTAAGACACGAATATGTCATCGTACTGAAGTGGCATGAATAGGGTGTCTGCGATCGTCCGGTTGTTGGCCATCATGGCGCCTAATGCTAGATGCATGTTGTCTACAACCAATACATGATGAAATTATATACAAGCATCCATGGATCGGGGGCAACGTACTGTGCATGCCAGATTTAATCACTGACGTGAACTGTTGAAAGCTCGATGCAGTGTTGAGCGCTGACGCGAGGGAAAAGTACCCAAACCCCGACGGAAAGGAACGACGCCAAGATGACCGAATGATGTAGCCGGCGCACGAAGAGTTGGTGTCGGACTCACAGAAGCTCTTGACCTGTGGCGCAGTTACCTTGATGCCTCTGGTGTCGTTTCGATCGATGGTCAAGTTTCCAATTGTGCCAGAGGAGCCCCCAAAGCCTGTCAGAATGGCCGAACAGTCCAACAACGTGCAGTTTGTAGTTTGAACAAGGGCAAAGTCGGCAAAGGCATCCCAGTACGGCAGTGTCACAGCTGCAAACCGAGGAGACAACCCGCGGAGCATTGTTTCGTAAGCCAGAAGCAGCTTACGGTTCCAGTACGCCCAGCCGCTGGTCAAGTAGTACTCGTAGTACGTTTGGGGTTCTTCGAGGAGTTGGACGAAGTAGTAGTGGTACCCAAGCGTCATCGATAACTGCACAGCTTCCAAATAAAGTGATTGTTCATCTGCAGTGAGACTGAGCCATGACTTCCGAACTCGGGGTGGGGGGGTTGTCTGAGGAGTGGGGGATGGGATAGGCGAAGCTGTTTGAGCAGGGGAAGGTTCAGGTGTAGGTTGGGGTGTTGGAGTTGGTTGAGGTGTTGGAGCAGGGGTAGGCGCAGGGGTTGGAGCAGGGGTAGGCTCAGGTGTGGGTTGAGGACTTAATTCAGGAGTCGGATCAGGGGTTGGAAGAGGGGTAGGCTCGGGTGTGGGTTGTATCGTCGTAATATTAGAAGTTGGAGCTGATGTTGGTGTCTCGCTCGTAGCAATTGTTGTCGGATCTGGTGTATCTTGGCTATGCGCAAGCGCCAATAACGCAACTAGGATGCAAAGACTTCGCCGCGGAAGTGAGACCATCTCTGTGAAATAGAGAATGAACTAAATTTGTCTGTGCGAAGTGAAGGTAGTAGTAATACTGCCATTCTTCCATAAGCATTTACTTTGCAACGGAGACTGCCTTGGTTGTTTGACATGGACAAGGCGAGATCGACACGAATGTTCTGAACATCGCTGCAGAACTTGCATACACAGTGATTTCCATCTTTTATTCATTTCACCATTCACATTCCTCTTGAATTGGTTGTCCAGTGGGGTGAAGAATGAACTATCAGATAGAATATTACGAGTTCGTAACGTGGCACTCAATTGTTCTCAAGCCTCTCACCCTTGATGCGAGACAGGAGTGAAGCCATGCATGTAACTAGTTTAGCAGAATTGTAAACAATACAGGAACGGTACATACATTACGCCATCGCTAATCAACAATACCGCGTATGTAGTGCATGAGAAAGGTGACAAGCATGCCGTGCAAAAATAGTGGATGGTTTCGACTGATTGGTTCGGTTCAATTTCCTGTTGCGTGAATGCTGCGCGTAAGGAGATCGACTGGACCGCCAGTGGTTTCGGCGATTTGGAGATCTAGCAATCTCTCCACACCAGCCTCATCAAATGTGGAGGACCTTATGCTTCCAAATGGCTGCGCTGCGTAGTCATCTGGATGTCATTCGACGAGGTCACGTCCATTGTGTGTTAACATCAGTGGTAACGTCATGGTAACGTAGACCTTGGAATTCACACACAGGAACGTACTGGTAACTTTGCACTGTTAGTTCTCCACATCTGCAAAAGTAGATACATGAAAGCATGAAACCACAATGACTACGCAACTTAACGCTAGTTCTGTGTTACCACACTCTACTTTGTGAACACTGGTCAAACGATCAATGCCAGACGGGACACAAACCAACAAACTTCCTCCTTGTACTGTGGAAATAGAAGCTCCTGATTGGCTTGGTCGAATGTGATGATAAAGATAACTGTCCGTACAAATCGCCAAATCCACGACCTTGTCATTCGTTTTCACAGTATCATTAATTAATTTTGAGAGGTACACTTCCGGTTTTGTCAGTAGTGGCTGAGGGTAATGATAAAGATGAGTTGCAAAACCTCTCTAATGTTCGTCGTGTGCACCAGAGTATTTGGTGCTAACGTTACATTAATTGTGGAACTAACGACTTGAGTGACGAGCACATTCTTGTTCACCGGAATACGTATGTACTGTTAGCTAACAGTAGCACAAGACAAGAATAACTAGTACTATTAATACGAAGTACTACGTAGTAGTATGCAATGAGTACATTATTAATAACGTTAGTTGGGATACAGTAACCTACTATGGATGTGAATCCAGCAACGTTGCCATTCGCTTCCAAACTGCATCCAATACGCGTTTCATGGATTCATCGGGGGATAAAACAGTTGACGATGTGTCAATCAATAAATCCTTGGTTGGACCTGCCGTCAAGGCTATTTGAGTCGAGGTCGGAATATGAGGAGACTGTGACGATGGATCAACTGGTGACGTAGCCTGCGTTGTAGATGTAGACTTCGACAGCGCCAATGCACTTGGCTTCACATTCAACTTGACTGTAGATTGTGGTATTGGAGGAGCTAATGATGAAGGTGAGTGCTTTGATTCTGATGTTGGCGAAGGCATCAACGTCGACGCAGGAACCACAATTGGGGTATGTTGGGTGGAGGACGGAACTTTCCTCGTGGGTTCCAAGGACACCAACACCAACGTTGCTTGAGGTGTGCGTGGCAAGTTGCCAAAACTGGGTATACGACTGGGTTGATTCGTCGTTATGGGTTCATGCGTCGCAGGCGTAGAGGTGGCTCCAGGTGTCGGCTGCACCGTGGACGTGGGTTCTTGGGTTGGCTTGGCTTGACTGAAGGTGGGTTCAGGTGCGGGTTGTTCACTCATGGTAGGTTCAGGGGTCGTAGGCACCGAGGTGGGTTCAGGTGTGGGTTGTTCCGTCGCACTCGGTTCAGGGGTCGCGGGCGCTGAGGTGGGTTCTTTTGTGGTAAGTTCAGGGGTTGTAGGTGCCAAGGTTGGTTCAGGTGTGGGTTGTTCCGTCGCGGTAGGCTCAGGGGTCAACTGTGCCGATGTGGGTTCTGGATTAACATAGTTTTGTAGAAGTCGATGGTCTATCGCTTCGATGAACTGGTTGTTTTTGTCTTTTTCGTGCGCGAGTTGGCCTGATTCTGGATGTGCATCGGTACTCTTAGCCAGGTGTATGAGGTAAATAAGCGCTGAGAGGCCTTGGAACGCTCTCATGATGGGTGTCAAAATGTTTTGTGTATGCATTGCATGGCCATGCTGAGACTTTTGAAAGCAGTTTTACTTCTGCATATCTAAATACTTCGAAGTAATACAGAACTGCAGACGAGATTGGAGCTGCGTTACCGAGATTACGTG
>NW_009798286.1:506386-536155 GCF_000520075.1 Aphanomyces astaci
TCGGAATATGAGGAGACTGTGACGATGGATCAACTGGTGACGTAGCCTGCGTTGTAGATGTAGACTTCGACAGCGCCAATGCACTTGGCTTCACATTCAACTTGACTGTAGATTGTGGTATTGGAGGAGCTAATGATGAAGGTGAGTGCTTTGATTCTGATGTTGGCGAAGGCATCAACGTCGACGCAGGAACCACAATTGGGGTATGTTGGGTGGAGGACGGAACTTTCCTCGTGGGTTCCAAGGACACCAACACCAACGTTGCTTGAGGTGTGCGTGGCAAGTTGCCAAAACTGGGTATACGACTGGGTTGATTCGTCGTTATGGGTTCATGCGTCGCAGGCGTAGAGGTGGCTCCAGGTGTCGGCTGCACCGTGGACGTGGGTTCTTGGGTTGGCTTGGCTTGACTGAAGGTGGGTTCAGGTGCGGGTTGTTCACTCATGGTAGGTTCAGGGGTCGTAGGCACCGAGGTGGGTTCAGGTGTGGGTTGTTCCGTCGCACTCGGTTCAGGGGTCGCGGGCGCTGAGGTGGGTTCTTTTGTGGTAAGTTCAGGGGTTGTAGGTGCCAAGGTTGGTTCAGGTGTGGGTTGTTCCGTCGCGGTAGGCTCAGGGGTCAACTGTGCCGATGTGGGTTCTGGATTAACATAGTTTTGTAGAAGTCGATGGTCTATCGCTTCGATGAACTGGTTGTTTTTGTCTTTTTCGTGCGCGAGTTGGCCTGATTCTGGATGTGCATCGGTACTCTTAGCCAGGTGTATGAGGTAAATAAGCGCTGAGAGGCCTTGGAACGCTCTCATGATGGGTGTCAAAATGTTTTGTGTATGCATTGCATGGCCATGCTGAGACTTTTGAAAGCAGTTTTACTTCTGCATATCTAAATACTTCGAAGTAATACAGAACTGCAGACGAGATTGGAGCTGCGTTACCGAGATTACGTGCAATCTCGCGCAGCATACTATTGTCGTGACTTGCATTTCATGTTTATGTTCTCCCATCTCTTGCGCTATTCAGTATCGGAACGACCAGTGGGGCTGTGGAGGAGGATGCCGTGGAGATGTGGCCACACATCCAGCACCGCTCGGCCTGCGCGTCTGTTGGTCTCGACGAACCCTCGACGCAATGTGTCTTGCTTCACGACAGACGATCCTTGCTCGGCCAAACTCATCGTGAGCTCGTTATACACGACGAGGATCAAAAATTGGTTCAACACACACAGCCGATACATGTGCCACACATCCAGACTGGTCAAGCTTGGCACAGCCTGCGCCACCTGGTCAGCATACTCGTCCAACACCGCTTGTTCGACGCTTCGTCGAACATCGGTTGCCACGCCCACAATGAAAAAGAACGCCACGTCTCGCAACGGGTTGCCGGCACCGGACGTGGCCCAGTCCAACAGCCAAATGTCGTCGCTTGTTTTGCCGTCTACACAAGACAAGGATTATTATTCACAACATGCCTTGTATAGATATTCCTTCAGTGTACCAAAGAGCATGTTGGCCACATGAAAGTCGCCGTGCACCAGACTCTTGTGCGGCCACGTGTCAACGATGTCGTGGACTCGAGACAGGGTGGCATTGCCGACGCAAAGTTGGTTGCAAATCGGTTCTAGTGCCTGGGCCAGTTCGGAATCGTCCAATGTGCCGAGGAACGGCGCAAACAGGGAGGGGAATTGGGCCTGCTTGGCTTCGCCACTGAGACTGGCCCCAATGCCAGGTACAGAGGCCAGCTGCGGAAAGGTTTGGCCTGGTATGTATTCACAATCGGCCTTAGACAAACCACGATGGAGAATCACAATGGACCTTACCCCAGTGCGCTACATGCATGGCGCCAAGCTTGCGAAGGATCGTAGGAACAAGTTTGGCAGGACACCCATCAAAGCAATTGTACGACTGGACATTGACTACCTTGTCGAGAACCACGTCCTCCGACGATGCGTGCAGAAAAGGTGCGAGTAGAAACGGAATCGCATCGTGTTTGGTCTCTGTGTAGAACGCCCTTTCGACCTCGAACATGCTGTGGAGGAATGGAAATTCAGGTCGAGGACATTTCACCACCAAGTGCCGTGGCGGCTGGGCATTGTCGAACGCGACCGTCACGTGGAACACGTGCGAGAGGACGCCTACATCCATGTTCTTGACATCTACCACCAGTGGCGGAGACTCGGCAAAGAGCTTGCTGATGACCGCCTTCACTTTATCTTCCATCGATCTTGCTGTGTCGGATGGTGAATTGACTGTCAACCAACTACGGATACTTATCCGTATAGGGTTGTCTCTAAGCCAGGTCATTTCACCGGTGCGATGCAAAAGGTTATAACCACTAGGTTTTTCTTGATTGTTTTTTGTTGGCTGCGAATTAAATTAAGCTGAAAGTATGCATAGGTTTGTATTTATAAAATACACATTTCTAGCTTTGAAGCATGTAAAATTAGAAAATGTCAGTCAGAAATGAAAAAAATTAAGTTTTACCACCGATGCGAAAGGTTATAACCACTTCGAGAGCAGAAGGGCTTTGGGGTCTCAAACCCTTCTGCTCTCGAAGTGGTTATAACCTTTCGCATCGGTGGTAAAACTTAATTTTTTTCATTTCTGACTGACATTTTCTAATTTTAACATGCTTCAAAGCTAGAAATGTGTATTTTATAAATACAAATCTATGCTTTCAGCTTAATTTAATTCGCAGCCAACAAAAAAACAATCAAGAAAAACCTAGTGGTTATAAACGGTTACAGCACCATTCGGTAGACAAAGCAACGAAAAGTTAGGCAATTCACACAGCTTAACCCATCTACAACGAATTGTTGGGGCCAATCGTGATGGATGGGCATTGTGGAATCAAAGCAGTGTTGGCGATTGGGCATTGGACTTGAGTGGTAAAGTCGCGGTTAAGATTGGAGTTCGGGTTTGCGCCGTAATATCCAAGTTGCACAGAGGATGGACCAGCCGATCCCAGGGGACAGTATACATCAGTGCCACCACATTCGTTTTGCGTGGGAGTGGACGACCCCTGGCCACACCAAAATCCAGGCAAACACTGCGCACATGCTTGACCGTTGGTAGTGTACGTTCCTAATCATCAATCAATCGCGCTGACGATGGATGACAAGTCGAAAAAATCACCTGCGGGACAAGGCTGCTGTTGATTAGATGTTGAACCCCGTGGGCACACGGATCCAGGGGCGCAACGTCCAGAACACATTGTCGAATTGAGGCCTGTTGACGAGCCGAATCTGACGTCATTTGTAAGCCAAGACGATATCGAGACGTGGCTTACGTTCCAAGGGGGCACAAGTGCGCTACGCCCCGCACACAGTACGACCCTGCGGGGCAGATTTGTTGCCCAATTCGGAGGCGACCATCGACACCAAGTAGGGAGAAGTACCCAGAGCTAACGAGCACGGGGGTGGACGAGCCTGGTGGGCAAAAGACGGAGGGATCGAGACAAGCAAAGTGACTGTAGTCGGACGAGCCTTCAGGGCTACGACATACTCTCTGCTCATCTCCATTGTGCTTTGGCAACGTACCAGTAGTAGCCCACAGGGCACGTTCCAGTGCACAAAGCTGTAGTGAGGCCTTCCGTGGCGCCGTAAGTTCCTGACGAACACTTTCTCTTTTGTCCTTGTGTGCAATACATTCCCCGCTCACAGATTTGCTGGTTCACACGAATGGTGGCCGCAGTAAGGGCCTGTGTTTGGCCTACAATGGGGTAAATCAACGTGCTTGTGTCGACAATGCTACCTGTAATATAGGTAGGACCGTCCACAGTATTCAACGTTGGAGTGGATATAGTGTAGTAACCGGGGGATACTGTCGTTGGAATCGACGAGCCTTCGGGGCAATACACTTCAATACCCCCGCATTCGAGGGGAGTAAGGGTACCTACAACAACCACGTCAAATGATGCGTAATGAAGCGATACATACCGAGGGGGCAATAATATCCGGCACGACAATACGGTGGAATGCATGATGCCGCAGTGCAAGTGGTGGAACATTGCTTTGAAACCAAGCCAGTCGAATTGCCAAACAATCCAGCTGGACATGGCTCGGGGGTCACCGTTGACAGCAAACTACATGACGTGTTCAACTCGATTACGGCAAGTATTCATTGAGCACATGATACCAATAATTGGCTTTGGGGCAAACGCCAGAACAAAGTGAAGTTTGAAGACCCGAAGTTGCCCCATAAAACCCTGGGGGGCAAGGTACCGGTGTTGGCGACGCTAGGGGGCAGTAGGTACCTATTGCACACATCAGTAAAATCCGAAGACATCATGAAGTAAACCTGGAGGACATAATCCAGAACACTGCTTTGATATGAGCCCTCGAGTTTGACCAAACGTTCCAGGTGGACATTGGTATTGGATGCCGCTGATACAGTAATGACCGACTTCACATTGGACTTGGGCCGACGATGTATACGGCTCCGACATCAAGAAGTCGTCCAAACCATTTCCGTCGGTACTTTTGACGGTGAAATACCCAGTAGCCACGGTGCGTCGTAGGGGGGTACCGGGGGGACAATAGTAGTTTGGGGACCCGCACTGCTGTTGGACGGGTGACGTTGACCCTACCTATGTGGAAACGAGGTCAAGAACGAAGATAATACCTAGCTTTTTTCGCTTTACTGGGCAAAAGTATCCCCCGCTGCATGGACCAGAACACAAGGGTGATATAAGGCCACGCGTGGCCCCAAACATACCAGCTAATGTAGTGTTGGTTCAACATGTGGTGAGATGTCTATCGTAGTCATAAGTACTTACCTGGGCACAACGTACATGCAGAACCGTCCCAGAACGATCCTCTCGGGCACATTATTCCTGCTTCTACCATCACAAGGACAATCGAAGCCACTGCAACTTGCTTCCAATCATGGCACATCGTCATGCGGTATCTAGAACTGGACGATGAGCTAACGACGTAACGCCTGCTGAAACCGTCCGTGAAATGAAACGTCAAACGGGGTGGGATCAACGATGGCTCGGGTGTGGTGGTGAGTTCAGTCGTCCTTACAAGAAGCAGATGACGATGTTTCTTTTTTCCGACATTTCCACGCTGCCACTTTCTCGGCCTAGATTGTTTGAACTAGTTGCCGCGACATAGATCACACAGCAACTTCCTACCGGTAGGCACTCCCTAGCTCGTTCATACATATCATTCGTGGCGACTGCGAAAGTCTACCCTTCAGGTAGACAGACCCACACACCAACTCCAACAAACAACAGCTTAGCTCCACGTATACATAAAGGCCCCCTCGAGACTATCGACCACTGTAAATTGAAATATACGGCACTTTACATACTGGTTACGCCACCTTTCGACTTTGCCCATTCGGCACCGCTTAACCACGCAACAATCTATCCCTGGATTCTTCGTAGTATTGTGCTTTCGAGCGAAATTTTGGATTTTGGCGTGAATTCCTAAAAAACCACGCGTCGTTCGTAGATCGATTCGATTGGCGCTTGTGTAGGGAAAGAGCGAGCAAGCCATGTCGAACTGGATCACCAAGTACGATGCAAACGGGTGCTTCTCGCACAAAGTGTCCGTGGTCGCCTTGCGAATGTGTCGGTTGGGACGTCTGCGACGATTGCGTGTTCCAGGCTGGACTGTCGTCTGCAGTCATGGCTCGTCGAATACTGGTTGAAGAATTATGGCGCGCAAAATGGACGATGTATAGTGTAGGGCTGTCAAAAGTCTTTAGCCAATCACACTGAGCTTTCTCAAATTGAGCCAATCAGACTCGTTCACAAAGCGGATCACTGGCGTGACACGATAGCGCAAACACCCAAAATTTGTATCAAATCGACAATATGCATTAGGCCTCTGGACGAATTACTGTACACAGTTTTTGCTCAAATAGTGTAATATATTGGTATCACATCGAGACATTTCGCATTTTGTAGCCCAACTGACAATATATATACGATAAAAAAGAATACTGACTCATTGGCTGAAAGATTGACAACTACAGCAGTGATCAAGAAACCTCGTAATTTTTTACTCATCTACTTGTCAAATATGAAGTTACTAATCAAATATGTAAATATAGAGGTATATTTCCATCGCCCTTCGACTCAAATTCTCGTTGGCTGTAAATTTTTCGCGTCAAAACGACAGCTCAACATCCTCAAGAGTGCCTTAACCATTCCTTTACTCGTAACTCATCTCTTGTACCATGCGTCTCAACGTGTCGTCTATGATGGAGCGCCTCCAGGACCAGACTGCCTCGAATATCCTCGACCTCCATCAAAGCCTGAATGAATACGGCGAAGCCGTCCTGGAAGTGTGATGCCGTTGCACCTCGAGGCCACTATCGTGCCGTCATGGCACGCTACAAGTGCATGGTAGCTGAAAACACCACGCAGATACCTACAGCGCCGTGCAGAGCGGTTTGCGACGGAAGCTGCCAGCGCCAGCCGTACAGTACTTCGCGTGGCACGTCCTTGCCTCCCATGGCGAGTAGTCGCCACTGATAAATACATGTGTTAATAAATTATTTGAAATTTGTGTGCAGTAGAGAAATAATAATAAAATGCATACAAACAACAAGTATAAATATATCTGAACTATTTTATTATGGAAACTTTGTCCTTGATTCGATCTGGACTCAGTTATCGTTTACTATAAGTTATATTCCAACAAACGCAAAAGTTTTGAAATTTGCGAGTAGCAATAATGGCCGTTTACGTTATTAAAGTTGTGTCCGTAATAGGTCACCAAACCAGTTCGTCACATATTTCGGAAGTGCATGAATTTTTGAGTGAAAGCCTCGTTTATATCCAATATGCTTTAGCTACTAATGACTTGCTCTGGTATTTCTGAAGAAATAGAGTGTTTTCTTCATGAGTCTGCAAATCAGCAATATCCAAGTCATTTCGAAAATGACTCACACTAAAATACTCCAAATTCCGATGAATTTGAAGCATTCTTTCCTCTACCACTGTATAACTTTATTACGAAGTATGTATTCATTTTGTCATGAGATATGGTCAAAAAGCTAACGGGTCAAAATGAGGGCAATAATTGGCCGTTAACATACTACAGTAATATCTAGGACGACAATCGTTTATCCTTGTTGTCCATGACGGCCATGACGGCCGTGACGGTCGGGCAAGCACCAGACTTGGGGTCAAACATGCCGTTGCCGCCAGCAATGCGGTAGCACTTGGTGGACGGGTAGATGGACATGATGCTGGTCGTGACCGAAAATGTCAAGCATGTGAAGAAAATAACCAGCAAGATGGCACCGGCCAAAGGACTCTTGCCGCCCTTCTTCTTGAGCTCTTGTATCTGAGTGCGCTGAGGAGGCAGCATCCACAACCACGCCAACGCAAACAACTTGCACATGTACGAGATGATGTACGAGTACGTCACATCCCAACGCACTTGGGTCGTGTCGTTCCGGATGTCGTCTTGCGACAGCTTAAAGTACGAGTCGATTACCTTGTAAATGACAGAAGCAAACGGAGACGCCAAGTTGGACACGGTCGTGACCAAGCCGTACGTGGCCCCTTCGTTGCCGACGTCGGCGATTTCCACGGCGCAGTACGTCGCCACGATGAAGCGCACCCCGCCAGGCACTTTTTCTGCCAAAGCACCACCCATGTAGAAACACTGATTGCGCACCACGTTCCAGATCGTCATAAAGTTGATGGCGCCGTCAATCAAAATAGAACCGATGGAGCTGAGCGCAATGGCCCAGCGCCAGTTCCAGTGCAGACCCCACTTGCCCACCACGACCAAAATCCCCGAAAAGATGAACCCGCCGAGCACCGACGACAACGCGTCGTTTAACGGCTCGACGTTGGCCCAGACACTGAACATGGGCGCCCCCGCGGTGGACCCGATGCCTTGGAAAATGTTGTTGATGAACCGGAACGCGCATATCTGCCACATCACGCGCTGCTGCAGCAAGTCCCAGAAGCTGCCCGCCCACACCTTAAGCGGAATCGGGGGGGTCTTGACTTCTTCCACGATGAAGATCGTCGACAACACCACGACCACGCAAGGCACCAAGCAGATGCCGTACGGGACGTTGGGTGCCATGGAAAACTGAAACGACCCGTTGTAGTTGGCCCCGTTCAAACCGAAACCAACGATCACGCTTGACACAATCCCCGTGAACGTGCGCACCGTGTAGATGGCCGTTTGGATGCGGCCACGGATGGCAAGGGGTTCGCGCTGGGCGTACTGCACCACCATGGCATCGGACGCACACGCAGCCATGACGTACCCCAACGACACAAACATGGACAAAATGATAAACAAGCCCCCGTTGTCTGGCGCGCTGAGGTTGAACAAGTCATGGTCCTTCAACGACGCGTTCGAGTAAGGCTTGGTGCACGCCCTGGACTTTCGTTTCGCAGCCTTTTCACGGTTGCAGTATGGCTCGCCCAACGAAGAGAACGTCATGATCATCAAGCAGATCATAGTGACCATCCACCCGATCAACATCCACGACTTGCGGCGGTAGCCAAAAATGGGGAAGCAATCTGACATCATGCCCATGAACGCCTTGAACGACCACCCCAACATCACCAACGTGCTGTACGAAGCCGTCTGGTACCCTTCCAATCGCAGGTACACGTTGAAAATGGGGAAGTTGAGGGCTGGGATCAACCCGTAGATGACACCGATGGCGGCGTATTGAGAAAACAAAGCAAACGCTTCCTTGGAAAGCAGGTCCAGGGCGCCACCAGCGACCAACGCGCCGTCTTCGAGCTCTAAAGGGGACTTTGCATCTTTGAAGTCGCCCTTGTAGTTCGTGACCGACTGGAGGTGCGCCACTCGCTCTTCCAAGTCGTGGCGTCCCTTCGGGTTCTGTGCATTGTTGCTCATCGTGCCAGGCAAATTGAACAATGATCCAAGTCGGACGACTGAAGGTGCCGTGATTCGGACCAGAGTGTGTGGTTCTATCCTCGTCGGACAGCTGGGGTATGCCACTTCAACAATTGTTGAAGGGCTGTACAAGGTAAACATTTTACTGTCAATGTCCTAGCCACGTCCTAGAACGACATTATTGCCATGTGTACAGTAGTAGTAGTAGTACTTTCCAGGCATACTATTAATACTACGTAGTACTACTGTTGTAGTAAGCTTACATAGCAAGCAATGCACCAGTGCAGTCAATCCCCAGTTTTTGCAGCTTGTACACCAAGAAGATTAATCGTGGCAAAATGTAGGAGGGATAATCCGAAAGGTGTGTCAGTCGCCTATATTTTGGTGCGTAGAAGTTCGGCTTGCTTCTGATTTTCCATGAGGGCAATGCGCCTAACCCCTATGTAGCTACCAGAGTGGAGGTGTTATTAATATGCTTGCGTTCTTGAAGTTGTTTCGAGTCACTGAAACAAAGATTTATACGCGAAGCGCCATTCCTAATGTTTCGTCAATGCCCATAACGCTACCTGGAAACAAAATTTTCATAACGTTACTCGAAGTGACAAAGTCCGAGCCAAGCACCAAGTAATTGCACTCGATAACATAGCAGCGTCTTAAGTATGGTGCACGTCACCTAAACTACGAACTTTTCACAGAATTTTCTTACTGCTACATATTTCGTTTTCATTTCTCAAAATTTTAGTAGAGACGTAGAATCGAGAGATCTTACAGTTAACGTGGTGAAGAAGTTATACGACTCAGATTTACATTTGGTGAAGAATTGATCAAGAAAAAAAAGACATTGACAGTTAACCAAGCGATATTCTGCATGGGCGAATTGACTGTGAATTTGGCCCAGCGATGCCACTGAGATATGTCTTGATCTTTGTATGAGACTAGTATCCGTGCATTATATCCGGAGGTAAATGGACCTTTATCCTACCTCTAAAGTGATAAAACTCATGAAATCGGGATTTACAGTTAACTACAGTAATTTAGTTTTTGGGTTTAACTACATTACATATACGTTAAATAATACTACGTAGTATAACCTCAAGTCTTGGATTTGGCCAGCTGAAAGATTGTAGATGACGCACATCATAGTTAGCGTGAAGTTCTAATGTTAGATGGCACGATGGGAAGGCAGTAACGACAGTACGAGGCGTAAAGCTGCTCCACAAGGTGTTGATTTACCCCTATAATATGGTAAGTTTAATATCATGTTTTAACAGGTATGAGGATTTTATCGCCATTATTTCTGATCGGCCAATTAAAGTAGGACGGAGGGAGCGCTTACTAACGTTACACCGTTAGTTGGACGAATCCCCGATATATTTGGTGGTGTGCCCGATATATTTGGTGGTGTGCCCGATATATTTGGCGGTGTGCCCGTGCGCCCAAGTAATTGGCCATCTGCCCGAAGAATTGTGTCTTATGCCCGATGAAAATGCAATGACTCAAATATCTATATTTCATGGACCTGTTCCGACTAAAACTCAGAATGGGGTAGAGCCAATCAAATCGTCGTATTTTTAATTCTACCTCATTCGCAAGAGAACGAGGTGGAATGCATATTGATTGGTATAAACAAAGATAAGCTGTATCCAATCAAAAATTAGTCAACGACGTCGTTGCAGCCTCCATTCAAGTTCAAAATGGATGACGCTCTTGCGCTGTGTGTTGCCATCGAAGCAGTCTTCTCGTCGACCGATGGCAGTAGCTACCGCTCCTCCGTTACAAACCATTTGTCGTACCGAGCAACACTTGGACTATTGTCCAGAACACTCCGATTCTTGGTGTATGGTTCCAGGACGTCTGACCAAATCCCACGATGTTCATCGTGTCCAGTTTATGATGTTTTGACGATGTTTATCGTATCAAATCAAGGAAAAAATGTATGATTGACATCGTTAACCGGAAAAATGGTTCCATCAAGGCTTGTGCAATACAGTAGTACTCCGAATAATTATTTACAAACGTCATCCAAACGTCATCCAACAATAACATTAGGTCATATCCTAATTAGTAGAGATGAGGGTAAATTAGGATAATGCTAGGTCATTGGATACAGGCCTCGTCCGGGAGCAGCACGGCCTACGGCCTACCTGCCGCTGCCCGACAAGAAGAAAAGATAGATCGTTCGGTGAAGTGAGAAGCTTAGATCCGCGCTCTCGTACGGCCTCCCGGGCGCTCGGGGCAACGTTAGGCTTGGCCACTGTTTCATCCTACAACTTGATCCTATTTCATATTATCATTACTAGTACCTTTATCCCTATTTACTTCATGCCATCAAAGTGATTCTTATACCAAATCCTTGATTTGGCACGATGAACATCGTGATTTTGTAAATATTTGTAGACGATGTTCATCGGGGGAATTCGGCGGATGAACTGCATGGTTCACGCGACACCTTCGATGCACGCGTGGCACATACGATTGTAACTGCACCAACGTTGAGGTGGCATGGCATCGCGTTCACCCCTTAGTCCATCACAGCAACATAATGAGCATCCGTTGGGTTCCTTTCGTTGATTCAAACTGGGTCCTGCCTACCGTGGTATGAGCTAGTATGATTGGTTAACTGTTAATAGCCAATAAATTGATTTGTTTTTAGCGTCTCAAGTGCGAACGAGTCGAAAATATTTTGCCAACTCGTACCTACCCCAATCGAGATTTTAGTCGGAACAGGCTCTAATGCGCGTGCTTTCCTCCAACATATTGACATCCCGTAGTCGATTGGATGGATGTAGACGTAGTAGAGCCTTCCGGTGGATGTGAATGCCCATTATTCGAATCGTCAAGGAACGCACAGCATGGGCCGTAGCTAACTCTGGTAATGATGTCAATTGAAATATTGCCCCTATACTTCAACGTTTCGTCCATAGTTCCAAATCCAAAATTTGAATCCGTCGCGCGCAGAGCTCACTTTTCGATTTACCTCAAGGTATGCACCCTCGATGGACGCGTGGACGCCATGGGCAACATGGACGTTGGTATGCGACGTCACAGCAAGGATGCTGCATGTGTCGTTTAACGACCATTTCTAAAACGTTTTTGTGAAATTGCTATACACTTCCAAAATTCGCGTGATTTGTGTACAGTCTTGCACTTGTAATCAATATTGAATCACGCTGGAGTTTTGATTGGGTGAATACTGTATACTAGTCCTTTCTTTAAGAGCCAATCAAATCCACGCAAAATTGGATGAGCCAATAGCGTCGATTCGTGATTCGATGATTCGATTCGACGGGGTCTGGAAATTCGTACCGAATCCACAGTATTCAATTGACTTATTGCGTGATTTCCATTTTCATCGGGCACACGACACAATTCTTCGGGCAGATGGGCAATTTCTTGGCCACACGGCCAATTATATCGGGCACACGACCTCGGTGTGCCAAATAAACTTTAAATGGTCCTAGGGGAGTTAAACGGGCACATGGCCAAGTATATCGGGCACACCACCAAATATATCGGATGCACGGCCAAATATATCGGGCATTCGTCCAACTTAACTGCAAAATGCTGCAGTAGAGCTTTATTCCAGCAGTGCACCCTCTATTGGCACGCATCAGTACTAGTCCAAACTGACTTGTGTGCAAAACCAACGTCAAATCCTATATGTCCAATAATGTGCTTGCTTGGTTGTTCTAACTCGATGAAAAGTCTGCTCTGGCTACAAACGATGCTGTATAACAATCGTCGTCTACACAACCCGACGCGATCGAATCGTGTCGGTGCGCGAGGCGGCACTCTTGGACGCGGCCATCTCTTCCATGCTTCCTTGTCGACTCATGACCGTGCCTCTCAAATTCAGTTCTTGGGGCATCGTCATCGCCGCCGCATTCGCGTCCGCATACAAGTTTCCTACCCAGTAAATATATACCCCGTTGATAATCTTGTTTTTCCCATGATATATATAGTTGTGTTGGTTCTAGCTACGTGAAGAATCGAGACACAACCAAATATGTGCACTTGAATAATCGGCAGAAGTATTTTGAGCCCATCAAATTGTACGAAACCATCATGTAATTAGTGTATGACGACTGAATAAACGTGATTATATCATCACTAGATGGCAATTCTTTACACACTTTGAAGTACAAAATGGAGTATTGTCAAGTCGATTCGAAATTGGAGTAGAGTGCTCAATATCCAATGAGCAGTATCACCAAATCGACAGACAATCGATCGATATACAACCAATCAAAACCCAGTTCACTAATCAAATAGCCAATCAAATCCACTCTTCAACCAAATCAACCACGAATTACTATGTGACTAAATTAGTGTGGCATTGAATGCAAAGAATCGATATACTTGGCGAATCAGCACACGTCCAAAGTTGGGGTAAAAGGACAATTGTACAAAACATCGATCGATCGGGCGAAGAATCAGCAGCACAAAACTCCAACAATTGGGTAATAAAAGGACAATCAATAATCCCCTACCTCGGAAGCGCAATTGAAGCCGTTTGCCGCGTCCTCGAATGTACACGATCGCGGCCGCGGCCGCCGTCGCCAACACGGAAATGATGAGCACGGCCACCAGCGGCGGTCCCATCGGCCCATCCGAAGACGACCCGCTCACGCTCCCTCGGTTCGACGTGCATCGCGGTCCTCCCCACACCTACCACCACCCATGATCCATCACCCTTCCAAATCAGTCTCGAGGCATGTGGTTGAGTTTATTCTAAACTGGAGCGATATGGAGACTGATACACACAACCAAATTAAATGCACACAAGAATCATCATCGGCAGAAGTACGAATAATTTAGCCAATCCGGTTGCGAAAAAACCGTCATCCACATGGAATTCATGTATGTACCTTTAAATTCATGTCTGATTCCAATCAATCACCCCAGGACAGCTTTTCCATACAAAAGTCAGTACACAGAATCCATCGATCGATAAATAGCCAAACAGGCACACACACACAAGTCCAAATACTCGGTAAAAAGGACGATATATATATATTGTGAATTCGCTCTAAACTTCCAAAAGTAATTCGCGTGGTTTGTCTAATCAATATTGAATAATCACGCTAGAGTGTTCTGATTGGTTGAATATATACTTGTCTTTTCTGTAAGAGCCAATCAAATCCACTCAAAAATGGAGAACTCAATAGCGTCAATTATTCGTGATTCGGCGGTGGCGAGGTTCGATTCGACGGGGTCTGGAAATTTGTACCATATCCACAATATATATATTAGCAACACCACAAGACAACACATACCGCTGGGGCTGAACACACACACCGGTTCGATGCACTACACGAGCCCGTAACGATGGACCCGCCCAAGGTACAGTCGGCGTTGTCATTGCAAAATGCGTTGCCGTCCACGTCAATATTGGGGTTGTCTATGTCTTCATACTCGGACTTGTGGCCGTCGATCCACAATCGTGTGGGGTGGGATGCAGGATCGCATCCAACTGACATGGTCGATGTGTTTTGCCATACGCGTATGTAGTCGAGTTTGAGGTAGAGCGGGTATGCGTCGCAGATCCGGTTCACTTTTGGGTCGAGGCCGTCGCCCCGGCACGGCTTGCCGGCGTTCGGGGGCACCGTGCCCCAGCTCGTGGACAGCGCCGTGTTGAAGATCAGGTACAAAGGTTCTTCGATCATGAGCTTCTTCGGGTTTGATTTGGCCGCGTTCTGGGGCGGCGATTCGAGGGCTTCCGCGGGGATTTCAAACAGCGGCACGCCGTCGATCATCCACCGTACGTATCCTCGGCGGCCCAGCACCCACTCAAGTTGGTACTTGAGGTACCCCGAGTACGCGGCAAACTCGACGGGCCAGTTGGCAGAAATCGCGTCCATTTGGTACGCGAACGGCGCGATCTTGTTTCCGTTCCCGTTCCCGTCCGAGTGTAGGGGCGCCGTACACTTGCTGTTGGTCGTGTACGGATCGCACAAGTACGCGCCGTTGTACCCGTTCATCACTGGAAAACACTGCCCGTCCTTGTTGACGCCCCAGTACAATCCCGAGCCAGCCTTGCCGTCCACAGGCCCCCGATCCCCGTTCACGTCGAACGATGCCGGACACGTCGATAACTTGCATGAGTTGTCGACAATGCCAAGTTCCAAGCTTGCGTTGATCTGTGATGCGACTTGAATTTGGTCGGCTTTGGCGGCGCACACATGCGCGGCGTACCGAAGACCTTGGTACCATGAGCGGTGGCCACGCGTCGCCGTGATACTGGACGGCACATCGGGGGTATTGGCGCCTACATCACGACTCGATATGATTTTGTCAAAAATCGATATTCGAAAATCAAATCGATAGCAGACAATCGATCGATAAAGTTAACATTTCATGATTTTTTGAACAAAAAATTGATAAGAAGTAAAAGATTTATTGTGCTTTCGAGTGAAATTTCGTGTTGTGGCGTGGTTTCTGGTTGGAATTTAAATCGATTTGATTGGCTACTTCAGATGAGCTCAAAATTATTAGCCAATCAAAACCTTCTCAATGAAATTCAACCAATCAGATCGATTGTGGATCGGTTTGGTCGGCGCGATTCCCCCCCAAATTTGTATCAAATCGACAATACTAAAAATAAGAAAAGCTTCTATACGACCAATCCAAACAGATCACGAATCCAGTGGCCAATCCACTCAAAAGAACTGATACTGGACGATATCTTTCCATACAAACTAAGTCAATAGACAGCGAAGAAGACTCGATATCGATGGAGTTGTGTGGCGATAAAAGTCGCAAGTTTCAAAGGGTAGTAGGTAGGTACCGATGGTTTTGCACTCGTTGCTGTAGATACAGTACGGGCTTTCGCCGTTGATCGGAAACACGGGGCGGTACTCGTCTGGCATGCCGGGCGCGATTTGGACGGACGAAGAGATGGCGGCACCGCCGCCTTCCAAGATGTCGATCTCAGGGGCCCCACGACCTTGGTGCGGGTTCAAGCCAAACCCGGGGTTGCCGTCGCACGCGGAAATGCGCTGATCTTTTTCCAGATTGGCGTCGCACACGTTGTACGACCACGGCCACATGCGGCTGGTCGACGCCATGAACAAAGCGCGGCCGAGGTTGCCTAGCAGCCACACGCCAGGCCATGTCGGGTAGTAGATGCCTATGCCGACAAGGGTGATGATGTTTATGGTGGTGTCAGGTATATATTGTCAAATCGATTTGAAGCCCTCAGCAGAATAATCGAATGTCTAAAGAGAATGCATTAAAGACCAATCAAATCACGTTCTGGCGAATTTCTGCCAATCCAAACACGTTTGACCCCTCTGCATTGGGCAAAACCATATATATACTAATCTTTGTATCATATCGGTAGTACAAGGCTGTTAAATTGAATCAAATGCATTCGAATGCTATTTTCAGAAATGACCATATATATATATATATATACTAATCTTTGTATCATATCGATAGTACAAGCCTGTTAAATTGAATCAAATGCATTCGAATGCTATTTTGCGAAATGACTCTAGTCAAAGTTTGGGTGAAATGTACAATACCTCCAGTGACACGAGCTTGTGGGTTGTTTGCATCAGGGTTATTGGCCCCCGTGACCCCGGGCTGCTGGCAGCTCACTTCGATGAGCCCGCCCTGCATGCAAAATTTGTTCCACGATTGTAACATGCCACTTCGGTAGTACTACAACAACAAACATCATGACGATGTATTTTGGCGTCGAAAGGACTTATATATATATATTACCATGCGACTTTGCTGGAACCCTGGGGGGTTCTTGTATTGGTTGTACACGCGGAATGAAATGTCGTCCAACTTGGTGATGATGCGAAACACGCCGCGGCCGTCAGCTTCCGTGACAGTCTCGGTCATGTTGACCGAGTAGTACTCGAGCGCGGCGTTCACGCCGTCCGCCATTTCGATCGCGGTCCACATGGGATCCACGCCCGCCGTAAAGTTGCGCCCGGGTCGGTTGAATTCGTCACTCATGACGAGGTCCCATGACTCGCCGCGCGACGACGTCGCCTTGTAGAACTTCTTGGGTGTATCGATGTCGACCCACGCAGGAATGCCGCTACTAGCGTCGTAATGCGGACCTTTGGCAGCACTACTCACACCGCCATTGCCTGTCAAGACCACGAAGGCCAGTACCAGCACCTTCATATTGCTTCGCTAATTGACAGTGGAAACTTGGGGAAATCCAAACAAAATCCGGTTGACATGCGGTGGACACTAAAAAATTGTTCCATCTCACCTACATACAAACTCTCAGTGTGATAAAATGAGATTTTTTAAATTATTGTCAACATTTCACGTCAGGTTCAGATACAGTAAGTTCGTCTGAGGAGATGGTAGTGTTATAATAGCCAATCGTGTGCAAGAATCAAGGTGTGATGGACTCTTATTGGATATTAAGAAGTTCTAGTACCAAGCCATTAAACTTCAAGTACAGTCATAATCCAGAAAATGTCATGAATCCCCCTACAAGCAACAGTTCGACTGTTGCTTGTGTAATAATTCCACTTGTTCTTATTATATCATAGTTAAATGCAGTGAAAGCTATACATTCCAGCTACTATACCGGGTAGGGGAATACATAGCAATACAAGGGGACCGGGTGTCTTATTTACATATTGGTTCGCTTGAAGGGAAATGACTATGTATGCAACAGTGGAACTGTTGCTGTCATGGAATTATTCCTCTGGATTTGAGCCTCATTGTCGCCGTCAAAAAATACTACTGTAGTATGGGTGAATATGATCACTTTGCGGACACCGGACAATTTCAGTCGGACATATATGATATTTGTATTGGACTTCAGCGGAACATATTTTGTCCGAACATATTCGTTCGGACATACTTGTGTATTGTATACACCCGCATAAGAACGATCAGCTATAGAGCGAGCTACGACAGGGCATCCGCGTGTGTATAATTTTGTGCAGGCGGTACTTTGGCGAGGAGTAAGCCCCAGTCGTGCACTTCACCGAAAGTCCAATCGATTCCTCTTGTCGGGAAAAGCGGCAGGTAGGCCGCCATGTGGGCGTTAATTCAGTTAACTGCTTGATATTTGTCGGCGAAAATAACGGCATCGTCATCCGTGCACCATAAACCGTCCCTCCTATTTTGCCTTGATTTGCGTGGAAATTGAAAGTCAATTCAAGCTTATTAATACTAATAAATAAGTATGCCGAAATTTCAGCATCCTGCAGCACTTTTCAAAATTGGAATCCCCATCCTGAGAGACGAGTAAGCTGCATTCTACTACGAGGTCTCTTTCAAGTGCACCATAAATTGGCCATCTGCGTTAAAGCAAGACCTGATGCGACAGCTGATAAAAAGGGTTCCTGTAAGGGAAATGTTCAAAGCAACTTGTTGGCTTAAATAAGTCAATTGGCGCACTGAGTTGGCGCTTGGCAAGGCGTAGCTACACCTGTACGAGGCGGTCTACTCGATGATTTGGAACATGCGACCCATGCCGCGATCTGCATGCCACGCGATATGGCAGTGGGAAATCATATCACCAAGGACCGCTGGCGTGAACCTACGAAAAAAAGAAGTGTAATGGCACGCGAATGAGTCATGGCCTCAATGGCACCATCAAATAGTTCACGTACTGCAGACGAACGTGGTCTTTGTACAGGGGAATCGTGTCGCGCCACTCGCTTAGGTCGTACAAGTGAGGTTGGGTCGAGTTCCACGTCGAGTCGACAACCTGGAAGTGGGTATTGTGCACGTGAAACGGATGGCTGTGCGTGGCGTTCGAGCCCACACACCACATGGTCGACTCGTTCCGTCGAAGGATCGTCACCTGAGGATCCCTGGCGGGCATGGAAACATGGTTCACACCAAACATGATGCTGCCATCGGAGGGATTTACGTCCGTGGTAAAGGCGTACGCAACGTCGCATTCCCGCAAGTCCTTGGCGGCGTCGTTCGGTTGTGTCATGTACCACGGCAAGGTCACGTGTGGAGGAGATGCTTCGAGCGGAGGCACGTCGTCGCCTTGGTAGTTGCGTTTGTCAGAGTGTGCCGTGAGAATCACCAACGCGACTTGGCTCGGTGCGCGATGGTGAAACGGTCCTAACCATTCGTTCCGCTTGAGATTTCTGTCCACCACCACCACCGATCGTGTGCTAGCCACTTGACATTGCATCTACATCGTGTCACCCATACTAAATGTCAGTCCATATACTGTAACGTCATGTTCATGCATGTTTCTTCATTCTCAAGCGTACGGCAATGTCGGCGCGGCCGCCGGGAGGCATGACCAAGAGATCGACCTGTCGCCAGTGGGATTTGGTCACGCCATCGCGAGCCAGGAGATGCGACGTGCATGGAAGTTTAAGCTCGACGATGTTGTTGGCGAGCGCATTCACGAACCGAAGGCGTACCCAAGTTGATGGAGGGATAATCAAAGATGGCACAGACTCGCCATTGACCAACAACTGGATGCCCTTCAGAGGTAGGGTCGTGTTGTTGTGGATAATCACTTGGGGGTCAAATGTCGTCGTCGATGAAGGTGGATGGAGTCCTGTGCCTTGAATCGCAGATGCCAACACATCGTGGACTGTGGCGCATTCCGTCAAGCAAACACCTTGTAGTACCAACACGTGATCGGGTACATGCTGCAGCGAGGGTGGCAGGTCTGACACGCGGTCCAGGATCACCACTGCCCCTGCCATGAGTCCCGAGATCTACTACATCCATTAATGGAATTGAACTGGTCAATGGAGGAGAGTAGGAGGATCGTGGGATGGCTGACACATTGAAAGCTCTTTGTGTTGTTACCTGCGAGTTCAACAACCCATGACGGTGGGGATGGTACCAGAATGTCCCGGATGGATGGTCCCACGGAATAACATAGGTCAACATGGTGGTTTGCGATGGCAGAACCGATGTCAAGTCGTTTGTAACATGCTACATGCATCCGATCATACGTGAGAGTGGGTCAACCAACTATGTGCTCGATTAGACGGACCAGGCCATGCAAGTGCAAACTCGTTTCGTTCACATCCCCCGGCAACAATTGGTTTTGCAGCACGATGCGGAATGTGTCGCCCGGGACGGCGTAGATGGTAGGGCCAGGAATATGACCGTTGTACGCGCGTGTCGTGAAGGCCACCCTAGATCCATCGTGCATGGGAAGGTCGACGCGGAGCTCGCCAACGTCAAGGACAAACACGGACGACACGTCCAGAACGTCATGGATGTCACGACGATTGGCCGATGGACGATGCTCCATTTGAGTCCGTGCATTGTACGTGTAGAAGCTTTGTCGAGTGGCTCTACCGACAACAACACTCGACAGCATCACCATGCTGGCCAGAACAACCCGCGGCCACATCAAGATCATGGGTGTCAATGAACGTCAGTTTCAAATTTGTTGGATAACGTTAGATAACGTTTAATACCAATAGATACAGTAATACTGGAGTATTATATTAATACTTCGAAGTACTACGTTTTACTTTTTTAGATGAAACGTGAACGTCCGTTTCACAGTCAATAAATACTATTCGGTAATAAAACGTTTACAGTTAATAGGTTTTACATTTTCTGATGAGCATAACAATGCGATCGGGTATGGTTGGTTGTGCATCGGCTTCTACTTGTCATCACATCACGCGTACTTTTCATGCAAACTACTGATTGCATATGACAACAATGAATAGGTTGTGAACGAGTCGGTTTCACATGGCTCCATTGTCAAACCTTGAGCGTAAAAGTGCGGCAGGGCTTCAGCCAATCAGTGTAAGGCTATAGTTTTGGCTAACCAATCATCGTTGTTCATTCCCAAAAGGCATGGCCGTGAGATCTTATCACCTGCGTTCCATTTTGTCAATCGCGTTTGTCAACCAGCCTCCTCATGGCCGACACTGGCAAGAGCGGAGGAGATTTGGACGCGTTGTTGCAAGAGCACAAGGTGACGATCGATGCACTTCGTCAACGTCTCGGGGATGCATTGACGGACGAGTACGACGACATTTGGCTGTTGCGCTTTGTGCTGAGCAACGGATCGGCGGACGCCGCCGAAGAGCCATGTCGGTTTACGATTCAATGGCGCAAGGATCGCCACGCTATGTTGGCCAAAATCAAATCGGGTCAGCAGCCACCTTTGCACCATGAAGTGACCAAATTCCAGGAAAGTGTCATCCCACCCGTACATATCCCCGACGGTTTATTACAGACACTCTAATCGCTTCATCTTGCCTACAGGTGGCCTCGGCGCACAAGTCCACGTCGTTGGGCGAGCCCGTGTTTTACGTGCGCATTGGCTTGTGCAATCCCCAAGCACTCATGGACGCCGTTGCGTTTGACGACGTGGTCGAGTACTACATGCTGTACAGAGAAAACCTCCTTGTCCAGTGCGACCAAGAATCGCGCAAGCAGCGGACGCTTGTCAAGATGTTGTCTGTGCTCGACTTTACGGGGTTCTCGATCGCTCGAGGCCATGATACGCGCTTCTCGCAGATGCTGGGCGCCACGAGCAAACTGTCCGAGAAAATGTACCCGCAATTGGTGGGCCGCACCATCTTTGTCAACGCCCCCAGCATCTTTCAATGGGTGTTCCGCTTCATCAAGCCGCTCTTAAGTCAGCGCACGGTGGCCAAGATTGTCATGTGCCCTGGCCAGTCGTCTGGACAGGCCCTGGCAGCTTGTCCGTTCGCCAATCGGTACCTTGGCGTTGAGGTAAGGTACCTTCCTACCTGCTCAACCGCTTAGAACAACTTCATTGCAGCAAGGATGCGTTGTCTAGTCTGCGTCCTGTAGTGTTGAGAAGGTAATCACCTTCTATCTGGTAGAATATCCCGACGTTTCTGGGAGGCATGTGTCGCTGTGGGGGTGGGTGCTGCATCGGGGGCGTCCCCAACTCGCAGACCACCCCCTTCAACTCTGTCGATGCCGACGGCCTATCGAGCATCACACTCAGTCCGGGCTCAACACAATCCTTGGACTACCCTGTCGGTGCTGGCATGAGAGTGTCGTTCAAACTCGTAGCCGAAGGCAAGATCGTCGATGTTCAGGCCTTTGTCACTGCGAATGCACGAGGAACCAATAACATCACGAACAACGTTACAGTGTTGTGGGAACGCCCCGAGTTGCAAGCGAGCGATGGGGCCCAACAAGGCACATGGATGATGCCCGTTGATGGCACACTAACATTGAAGATTGACAATCGACATGCCATGTTCCGAGGACGAAGCATCAAGTTCAAACTGGACTTTGCCGAAGGAGATCAACTCTAGGACGCTCGAATGGACCCCATCAGTTATTGCGTCACTACATACAGCAGTGACCTTTCAGTTCACGCTACATAATTTGCGATTCCGGTACCCTTAAGGTTTCACTTAACATAAAGTCCGCACGAGTTATCCACGCACTTTGATTGAATACAGCACAATTGACTTAATATAACACAACTTTACGACTCACAACTGGGGGCAGGAGTACATCTAGCCCTTCTTGGACTTGACCAATGGACAATTGCCAGTCTTAGGGTCTAACTTGCCGTTGCCGCCAGCAATGCGGTAGCACTTGGTCGAAGGGAAGATGGACATGATGTTGGTCGCCACTGAGAATGCCAAGCAAACCGTGAAGATCACAATCAAAACGATACCGGCCAACTTGCTCTGGCCACCCTTCTTCTTGAGCTCTTGCATTTGAGGGCGCTGAGGAGGCAGCATCCACAACCACGCCAACGAAAATAATTTGCACCCGAACGAGATGATGTACGAGTACGTTACGTCCCAGCGCACTTGGGTCGTGTCGGACCTGAGGTCGTCTTGCGACAGCATAAAGTACGAGTCGATGACCTTGTAGATCACAGACGCAAATGGCCCGGCCAAGTTGGACACGGTCGTGACCAAGCCATACGTGGCCCCCTCGTTGCCGATGTCGGCGATTTCCACGGCGCAGAACGTGCTCACGATGAAACGCACGCCGCCAGGGATGTTGTCGGCCAACGCCACACCCGTGAAGAACCACTGGTTGCGCACGACGTCCCAGATCGTGAAAAAGATAACCATCCCATCGACGAGAATGACCCCGATAGTGCCTAGGGCGATGGTCCACCGCCAGTTCCAGTGCAATCCCCACTTGGCCACTACAATCAAGATACCCGAAAACATGCCGTTCCCGAGGATGGATGTCAACGAGTCGTTCAACGGCTCAACGCCAGCCCAAGTGGTGGACATGGGCGTCCCGGCCGTGGACGAGATGTTTCGGAACATGGTGCTGATGAAACGAAAGGCGCAGATTTGCCACATCACACGCTTCTGTAGCAACACCCAGAAGTTGTTCGCCCATTCCGAGATTGGCACGCCAGGCGATTTCTTCTCTTGGACGACAAACACCGTCGAGAGCACCACGAACACGCACGGAATCAAACAGATGGCGTACGGAACATTGGGGGCCATCGAGAACGAGAACGACCCGTTGTAGTTAGCGCTGTTCAGCCCGAACCCGGTCACGATCAAAGATATAATCCCAGCTAAGGTGCGCACCGTGTAGATGGCCGTTTGGATGCGGCCACGGATGGCCAGCGGTTCGCGCTGGGCGTACTGCACCACCATGGCGTCGGACGCACATGCAGCCGTGACGTACCCCACCGACACAAACATGGACAGAATGATAAACAAGCCCCCGTTGTCTGGCGCGCTGAGGTTGAACAAGTCATGGTCCTTCGACGACGCTTTCGAGTACGGCTTGGTGCACGCCTTGGAGTTTCGTTGCGCAGCCTTTTCACGGTTGCAGTATGGCTCGCCCAACGAAGAGAACGTCATGATCGTCAAGCAGATCATCGTGGCCGTCCACCCGATCAACATCCACGACTTGCGGCGGTAGCCAAAGATGGGGAAACAATCCGAGAACATGCCCATGAACACTTTGAACGACCAGCCCAACGTCACGAGTGTGTTGTACGACGACGTTTGGTAGCCTTCCAATTGCAGGTACACGTTGAAAATGGGGTAGTTGAGCGATGGAATCATGCCGTAGATGATGCCGATGGCGGCATATTGTGTGAAGAGGCCCATGGCTTCGCGAGAGAGCAGGTCCAGGGCGCCCCCTTCAACCAGGGCCCCGTCTTCGAGCTCGCCAGGTGTCTTGGCTTCGTCGTAGTCGCCAGCGACCTTGTCGTTGGTAGCCGACTGGATGTACGACACACGCTCTTGCAGATCCATTCCTCGATCGGCGGTGTTCATTCTGGTCCCTTGATGGTGGCGAGGGAAACGGAAGAATGACTAGTTGGCCCGCTTTGTGCACACCACACGATGTGATGTTTGGGTATGGGACATGACACTACTGTTGGTCACCATATGTGCGTTTGGATACATATCATATGGCTGACTGCACGAGATGCTTACTTGTACTACCAGTACAGTATGTTTTGATACCCAGTAATTCCATATGTTTGTTCACAAGGCTTGGGCAAGAGATAGATCTTGCCACACATGTATAGAAGGCTGATTTCACCTTTTTCAACAGGTACTGTAGCCTTATAGGACAAACCCTGAAAAACGTTCAAGAAATCTGGATACCGTTCAACAGACTGAAAACCGTTCAAACTAATAAACTCTAGTTAGATGAGGCATATTTTTTGTACTCTGAAAGCGTATCTCAGTGGTTAGCGAGAGCTAACCACTGGTGATGGGGATTTAGCATTATACTTCGAAGTATGTGCACGCGGGGGTAGGATGAAGTCCCGGGGTTACAGGGTTACGGGAAGAAAATTTGCTTGAACGGTTTTCAGGCTTGGCTGAACGGTATCCAGATTTCTTGAACGTTTTCCCATAGTTTCCGCCTTATAGCCCGTGTGGCATGGTTTTTCTACGCTGTTTATTCAGACAATACTGGACAACGAAGTTAAATGCAGACGAAAGGGCTTCATGTGTGAGTTCAACGCTGCAGCAATATACTATTACTGTACTTCACAATAAACAGCTTCTGAGAGTAAATGTGAGGGACTTGCAACCGACATGAATGTGTACTGACGATACCCCTACACCTGACTGTGTCACCTTGAAGTCTTATTAACCTAACAAACACTAGTATCTTGCTACAACTGTTGGTGTCCTTTGGGTTGCTTCACTTGATAGATACATTTGTGGCAAGCTGTGAACGGGTATGATTGCTGATCTTCAACATTTTTTTTTAAAGTGACGACGAGTCGTATGCGGTGGAAAGTGGTGAAATCAGGGCCATATGATATGTATCCAAACGCACATATGGTGACCAACAGTAGTGTCATGTCCCATACCCAAACATCACATCGTGTGGTGTGCACAAAGCGGGCCAACTAGTCATTCTTCCGTTTCCCTCGCCACCATCAAGGGACCAGAATGAACACCGCCGATCGAGGAATGGATCTGCAAGAGCGTGTGTCGTACATCCAGTCGGCTACCAACGACAAGGTCGCTGGCGACTACGACGAAGCCAAGACACCTGGCGAGCTCGAAGACGGGGCCCTGGTTGAAGGGGGCGCCCTGGACCTGCTCTCTCGCGAAGCCATGGGCCTCTTCACACAATATGCCGCCATCGGCATCATCTACGGCATGATTCCATCGCTCAACTACCCCATTTTCAACGTGTACCTGCAATTGGAAGGCTACCAAACGTCGTCGTACAACACACTCGTGACGTTGGGCTGGTCGTTCAAAGTGTTCATGGGCATGTTCTCGGATTGTTTCCCCATCTTTGGCTACCGCCGCAAGTCGTGGATGTTGATCGGGTGGACGGCCACGATGATCTGCTTGACGATCATGACGTTCTCTTCGTTGGGCGAGCCATACTGCAACCGTGAAAAGGCTGCGCAACGAAACTCCAAGGCGTGCACCAAGCCGTACTCGAAAGCGTCGTCGAAGGACCATGACTTGTTCAACCTCAGCGCGCCAGACAACGGGGGCTTGTTTATCATTCTGTCCATGTTTGTGTCGGTGGGGTACGTCACGGCTGCATGTGCGTCCGACGCCATGGTGGTGCAGTACGCCCAGCGCGAACCGCTGGCCATCCGTGGCCGCATCCAAACGGCCATCTACACGGTGCGCACCTTAGCTGGGATTATATCTTTGATCGTGACCGGGTTCGGGCTGAACAGCGCTAACTACAACGGGTCGTTCTCGTTCTCGATGGCCCCCAATGTTCCGTACGCCATCTGTTTGATTCCGTGCGTGTTCGTGGTGCTCTCGACGGTGTTTGTCGTCCAAGAGAAGAAATCGCCTGGCGTGCCAATCTCGGAATGGGCGAACAACTTCTGGGTGTTGCTACAGAAGCGTGTGATGTGGCAAATCTGCGCCTTTCGTTTCATCAGCACCATGTTCCGAAACATCTCGTCCACGGCCGGGACGCCCATGTCCACCACTTGGGCTGGCGTTGAGCCGTTGAACGACTCGTTGACATCCATCCTCGGGAACGGCATGTTTTCGGGTATCTTGATTGTAGTGGCCAAGTGGGGATTGCACTGGAACTGGCGGTGGACCATCGCCCTAGGCACTATCGGGGTCATTCTCGTCGATGGGATGGTTATCTTTTTCACGATCTGGGACGTCGTGCGCAACCAGTGGTTCTTCACGGGTGTGGCGTTGGCCGACAACATCCCTGGCGGCGTGCGTTTCATCGTGAGCACGTTCTGCGCCGTGGAAATCGCCGACATCGGCAACGAGGGGGCCACGTATGGCTTGGTCACGACCGTGTCCAACTTGGCCGGGCCATTTGCGTCTGTGATCTACAAGGTCATCGACTCGTACTTTATGCTGTCGCAAGACGACCTCAGGTCCGACACGACCCAAGTGCGCTGGGACGTAACGTACTCGTACATCATCTCGTTCGGGTGCAAATTATTTTCGTTGGCGTGGTTGTGGATGCTGCCTCCTCAGCGCCCTCAAATGCAAGAGCTCAAGAAGAAGGGTGGCCAGAGCAAGTTGGCCGGTATCGTTTTGATTGTGATCTTCACGGTTTGCTTGGCATTCTCAGTGGCGACCAACATCATGTCCATCTTCCCTTCGACCAAGTGCTACCGCATTGCTGGCGGCAACGGCAAGTTAGACCCTAAGACTGGCAATTGTCCATTGGTCAAGTCCAAGAAGGGCTAGATGTACTCCTGCCCCCAGTTGTGAGTCGTAAAGTTGTGTTATATTAAGTCAATTGTGCTGTATTCAATCAAAGTGCGTGGAGAATCCCTGCGGGACTGCGCATTTATACTCAGGTGGACTACTAATTTAATAGTACGTGTCACGAAATGAGATGGAAATGTGAATCACGTGCCATTTAAGACCTCCGCGAGCCTGCTTGAATATACGAGTACTGTATGTAGTGTTGGGGAGGCAATCATCTTCTCTCTGGTAGAACATCAGAGGGGTCCCCAACTTCCATTCAACTCGGTGCATGTCGACACCCTTGTCGATCCCCACTCTCAGTCCGTCCGTGTCGCAATGTTTGTACTTGTCGTTAGAATACGAGCGTCATTCAATACTTCGTTGCGGAAAGGCAAGATCATCGACGTTCAAGAGTTTATCACTGAGAATCCTAGTGGAACCTATGCTGACGTGAACACCCCCACAGTAATGGGGGAGTGTTGTCTTGCGCCGGTGTTCACAACCGACGGCTACAGTGTTCACAACGGTGACCTCGATGACAATTCCAAAAGTAGCTTCATTATCCAGGCTATCAATCAGGTCCCTCCTTTTGATTTCACTGGAGTACAAGTCACGCATCGATACAGTGTATGCCTGTCCGGATTCACAGTCAGGTCATATTTCACACTCCTCAAATGTCGTCCTGTTTCGGACCAACATTCGGCTACCCACGCTCAGGCACGGGGGGTCGAACAGAGGTTCGGCCGATAACAGGGAGCGCTCCGACTTGCAAGCGAGCGACAGAGCGCCAGCCGGCATGGGGGTGGTGTCCGATGATGACAAACATTTGATGAATACGGACGACCGACTGGGACCTCTGCACGCTCCTCAAATCAATGTACAGTCCTCATAGGCTAACTACGATGGATGAATTGAAAACTGCACAATTGATTTATATAACACAACTTTACGACTCACAAATTTGGAAATACTCGCCAGAATGCATCTCGCCTTTCTTGGCCTTGGTCGATGGACAGTTGCCCGTGTCGGGGTCCAACTTTCCATTGCCACCAGCAATGCGATAGCATTTGGTCGCAGGGTACATGGGCGTGATACTAAACGCCACCAAGAATGCCAAGCCACACGCAAAGACACACAATTAAGATAAACGGGGCCAACTTGCTCTTGCCACCCTTCTTCTTGATCTCTTGCATTTCATGCCGTTGAGGGGGCAACATCCACAGCCACGTCAACGCAAACAACTTGCACTCAAAAGAGATGATGTGCGAGACACGCCACGTCCCAGCGCACTTCGTGCGTATCGGACCTGAGGTCGTCAATCGTCCCCGCCAGGTTTGCACACGGTCGTGACCAAACCGTACGTGGCCCTCTCATAGCCAATGTCGGCAATTTCCACGGCGCAGTACGCCTATAAGATACCCGAAAACATGCTATTCCCGAGGATGGATGTCAACAAGTCGTTCAACGGCTCAATGCTAGCCCAAGTGGTGGACATGGGCATCCTGGCCGTGGACGAGATGTTTCGGAACATAGTGGTGATGAAACCAAAGGCGCAGATTTGCCACATCACACGCTTCTGTAGCAACACCCAGAAGTTGTTCGCCCATTCTGAGACTGGCACGCCAGGCGATTTCTTTTCTTGGACGACAAACGCCGTCGTGAGTACCACGGAATCAAACGGATTGCGTACGGACGTAAGGTGTGCACCGTGCAGATGGCCGTTTGGACTAACTGTTGCGAAATTTGCCATTCGCGGAACCCCTGAGCCCCTCCCAAGAAGTTATCCAAGTGTTCGATTTGGTTGGATATCCTGGGTGTGATCCTATTCGCTAGTTAGATTATTGGCTGCCCAGCAGCTGTTTGATTAGGTTAGGGTTAAGCCCCAGTGACTACTTGCCACTGGGGGGAATTCACTTTGTGATTTGCCTTTGAATCGGACTTCGCAAGGTCCGTCAAGTTGAGACGCAACAAAGAATTCTTTAGTAGCAGCCTGCTACTTGCCGTACGAGTATGGAATAAGGAAGTCTGCCGTTTACGAACAGCCTGGCTCGTGTGACGCCAACGCGGTCTATGGAGACCGTGTTGGCCGTACCATTGCCTCCGCCGAATCAAGCGGAGATGGACGAGCTGCGGATGCAAAGCGTGGAGCGAGCGACGATGACGTCAAGTCATTTCAACCAAATGACGTACGAACAGCTGGCGCAGTTCCATGCGCAGCAAGAAGCCATGGCGAAGCGGATGGAAGATGAGTCTTCCCGACAGTTTGCGATGGCGAAGGCGATGGAGAAGAATCGCCTGGAACAAGAAGAATCTCGAGCGATTCTTTTACGTCAACAAGAAGAACTGGTTCGTCAGCAAAACGAACTTAAGCGAGCGATGGCCGAACAAGCCAGGGTCTCGGAAGCGCATCAAGAAATGCTCCGCCAGGCGTCGGGCGCGATATCGCCAGCAGAACTACAAGGTAGAAGAGCTGAACCAGAAGGTCCGACGGGATAGCGAGCGATGGGGATTATTCGCTGAAGCGACCAATCAACGATCGCCATTTCCGTCCGAACAAGGGGCGCCGACAAGCCGCATGGAGAACCTCATGGGTATGCAACAGGTGCCGCGGACCTATGTACAATGGTAGCACGAAGCGCGAGCGTCGTGAGTTCATGGACGAGTATCTAGCCTACTCGCGGCGCGTGGAAGTGCTAAACCGCGGCATGGGCGGTACCATGTTTTTGATGCCGTTGGCGGCATGCATTGACCAGAAGATTGTGCCGCGTGTGTGCGCACATGATTTTGGAAAGTCGTTTGAAGAAATTACCGAAAACGACTGGCGCGATTATCGGCGCGTGAGGTCCAAGAGTTG
>NW_009798286.1:548933-555391 GCF_000520075.1 Aphanomyces astaci
AGTGACCAGGGATCCCACTTCAAGAACGAGGTGATTGCCGAGCTCAAGCATGTGCTGGGGGCACATCATCATTTTACCACGGCCAGATGTCCGTGGGCAAACGGAACAGTCGAAAGTGCGATGAAAACTACCCTCAAGGCGTTCGTGCACTCCTGTCCGAGTGGTTGATGCAGCCAGATCAGTGGCGGCTGATTGTCCCAGTCCGACACACTCGGGGGTGTGGCACCGAGTACTGCAATGACGGGTATCCGAGCGATGTCGCCCTTGGATCGTATTCCAATTCCGGCGGCGACAAAAGTTACACGACTTGCTGTCGTGGTGAAATGATGACATGGCGGCGATGGCAACCGCCTTGGACAAGATGCATGCGACGGTGTTGGACGCTGCGACAAGAAAGCGTCAGAAAAACCGTGAAAGAAGATCGAAGAAAGAAGGTGCGGAAATGGCCCAGTTCGACGTGGACGATTTTGTGCTTTATATGGACGTGTGTTCGATTTCGCACTCAAAGCTGAGTGTTACATGGCGTGGACCAGCTCAAGTGGTCAAGACAACATCCGACTGGATTTTTGAAATCCAAAATTTGGTGACGGGGGTGGTCCGTGAAGCCCACAGCAGTCGTCTCAAGTTTTATGCCGACGACGCATTGGATGTGACCGAAGAACTGCTGCGCCACATTGTGCACAACGCCGACGGCCATGTGGTCGATCAGTTCCTCGACTGCCGCTACAACGATCGAATGGCCGCCTTCGAAGTATGTTTGCGCTGGCGCGGCCTACAAGCAATTGAAGACTCGTGGGAGCCGGCGGCCAATTTGTTGGAAGACATTCCAACTGAGTTCAAGCGCTGCGTGCGCTCAAACAAGGCCGATCCCCAAGTCAAGGCGATGGCAGCTGCGTTGGGCATGACGGAATCGTTGGGGGGGATTGTTGCGAATTTGCCATTCGCAGAACCCCTGAGCCCCTCCCAAGAAGTTATCCAAGTGTTCGATTAGGTTGGATATCCTGGGTGTGATCCTATTCGCTAGTTAGATGATTGGCTGCCCAGCAGCTGTCTGATTAGGTTAGGGTTAAGCCCCAATGACTACTTGCCACTGGGGGGAATTCACTTTGTGATTTACCTTTGGATCGGACTTCGCAAGGTCCGTCAAGTTGAGACGCAACACTAACTCTGGGCATACTACACCACATTGGCATCGGACGCACACGCAGCCGTCACATACCACGTATTGCGACCGTGAAAAGGCTGAGGAAACGAAACTCCAAGGCGTACACCAAGCCGTACTTAAACGCGTCGTTTAAGTTGAAGGAGAGCGGTTGGGCGAGTAGTCTGTGGAAGAAGCGATTGGGGACATTGTGCTGCCTCATTTTCAAGCCAAGTCGTACAAGTTCCACACGGCGGGCCGCGAAGACCGACGTCTTCGAGGACCAAGATTTGTTCAACCTAAGCGCGCCGGACAACGGGACTTATTCAACATTTTGTCCAAGTTTGTGTCGTTGGGTTGAAAGCCCCATATGTCATTCCCTGCTTCGTGTCGAGCCTAGTTCGATGTGAATGGCCCTGCGATGGCTTCGATATCACTTGTACATGCACGCTTCCCGTTTGGGTTAACGTAAACAATCAATTTAAGACGCATCTGAGGCAGGCAGGCGGCTGGGGAGAACTTCCAAAGCTCCCCGCTCATACAACATTTTTCGACCTCTGAAACTTGGGGATTGTAGCTAAAATAATGGAGAACAACCTCATATCAATTATATTGGGTTTCGAGGCATTTCAAATGACTAAATCAACAAAAACCAAACAAGTTTGACCTCATTTTAATAATCAATTTAGGACGCGTATTTTTATCTTGAATAAGGTATACCTCTTTGTATATATACTGTATTTCACCCCCCCCATTTTAATTCACCCAACCTCCGTTGTATTTCACGCCGAATTGAAATTTGGCCATTATATTTCACCCAACTTGTGTTATAATTCACCCAAACACAGGTTAATTTCACCTTTCGAAAATAAATTCACCTAACAATCATTATACTTAGAGTAAAAGCGCGCGAAGAATTTCGCGCGCTTTCACCATTTTGAATCTGATCTCGATGGAAGAGGCGATCCCTGCACCACAAACTCCAGTACATCTCTCTGTATAGAACGATCCACCTCTAACATGCCATGTAGGCACCCTGACGTGGCCCCTACAAGCGAGTTCCCCTCTCTGCCAAGATACGTGTGGTCGCAGCACACTACGCCGGACAAACCTGGAAGACCGTTGCTCGTGCAAATGGAATGAACGAGTCCATTGCAAAGGGACGGCTCATGTTAGACTCATTGAGACCAATGCAACGATATAATCTACGGAAAATACACAAAACGATCTAATATGTGGCCAGTAGACTTCCCAGCAGATGACGTAGGTGACCGATAGTCACACTTAGCGTACAGTGCTTGTGACGAAGCATTGGCCATTTTGTCGACGTTCCCACCATGCAACTTGAATTGTACAGACTGGAATTAGTTCCATACAATTGCCCAATTGTGCGGAGAGTGTATTAAGTTTTACGGTTGGGCAAAACGAATGTATTGGTTAATTCTTCCATAACTTTTCCCCCATGTATCACTTTTCAGATCTGAAGATATATACGAATATAGGAGAAATCAGTTCATCGGGTGAGGGGTTTTATAATCAATACAACGGGATAACGTTATTGAAATAGATATCGTTGTTTCAAATTTCGCTTCTTCCATACATTCTGAGCAAATTAATATACTCAGAACAGCGATATTTAAATAAAAAATAGTTCTGCACTCAGGCCAAAATTTATAATAATACGAGCGGGAGTACTGAAAGTCAAGTACTACCGTAGTGGATTTTCTCTTTGCAAGTTTTTAAAATTCGAGCTATTTTATTTTCAACACGTGCCAATCCGACCCTAGCAAATGCTTGGATTCCCCATGTCGCGAAGGCACATAAGTCTATCACCATTCATACTTAGCCTTCAAGACTAGGGATTCATCATCTTTAATTCAAGACGAAGCGATTAAGAAAAGAATGAGCTAAATCCGACCAGTATTTGAAAACGAAAGATTCGTTTTGCCCAAACGCACGGGTATGTTTAAGAGGTAACTATGGTTTTGTCACAATACCTCGGTATGTCGGGGCGGAGAATGCGGAATGGAATGCGTTGCGATACCTCTCTGAAGGTTTCGCAGCACATAATGTAGTCCGGGCCATGGTTGTACAGTATGAGTACACGCCATTGAATCGAGCATCCACATCAATAACGTCAGTGGCGCAAGTCGTCGTAGAAGTGTCTGCTTGGTGCACCGCACTCCGTCCGTGTACAAGCGGATCGCCGTAGAACACTTCAGCCGCTGAGGTGTTCGCTGAAATGCTGTGGGGTCGCTTTCATTGTCTGCTACTGTGTGCTTGTGATGCATCACAGGTCAATGGCTCTAACATGATTAGCAGCCTACTGAGTACAACAGTGTTAGCGACATTCCCCAGTTGTGCCACGACGATGGTAACCTGCCAAAATCGGACTCGAAAGCGGAAAAACGCGAAGGAAATACGGAAAATCGGACTAACCCACTGAATGTGTGTCGTTTGGTGGTAATTCTGAGGGAACCAGCTGTGGATACAGTGGTATTTTGGGTGGACGGACAATAAATGATGAGTAAAGCAGAACATTAAGGATATGATGGTGGGATAGTGTCAACCAGACAGTTGCGATGTCCAGTGTGACTTCAGAATGACCCTGCGACGTGACAAAAATGTGAGTCATCCAAACCATTTGGGCTTTTCAGCACGGAATTCGTCGAAATATTCGATATTATCCAAAAGCTGGAGCAATTCGAACAAAATGAACTACTAGTAATTGTTTGATTATGGAAAATTTTTGGATTATTTATCGCTACCACTCGACAAGTCAATAGCAGTGCTGTAGTTCCCATCGCAAGCACCACAAAGGCACGTGATGTTCCATCCTGCATCCATATAGTCAAGCGATAGTATAGTACCTCGTTCAAGTGCATGGTTGGCGACGACCATTAACCGAGGCTTGGTGTCGACATACCATGTTTGAAACCGACAGTTTGGAATGCATGAGTGGTTGATGAACCGCGAATGATTGCCCACACGTCCCGCGTCAATGTACAAATCTTCGTTCGAACCGACGCGGGCCAAATACCAATCGGTGGTACCTTGCTTAAGGCGTTTTCGGCGCAAAAAGTCCATCTTGCTCATGTACTCGCCGACGTACTCAATGATCTTGGTCTCACTTCGTACATCCACGTCAATCCGGAGACCGTGTTTGAGCAGGACATCTTCGACCACGGTTGTCTTTGGAAACCGCTTCTTCCGGATGGTTTGATTTTGGCAAAATTCCATTGAACTGCAGCGGTTTGGAGCACACTCAGTTTGCGTCATCAAGTTGTCACACAACCTGAAGGAGTTGCAAGGAAACTCGCGGGAGCAGCGACCGCAGTGAGTGTTGTGGACTCCACTTGAAAATCGTTTTCCTCTGGAGGACCGCGCAAGACGTGGTGGGAGGCTAAATCCAGGCTGACATGTCTCAATATGGGAATACAATCGGCCAAGGGTTTCGGGATCCGCCTCCACAGACTCAAATTTGATGTCGTCCCCGGAATCATCGCTCTCAGTGAGGACGATAACGTTTGCTGCGTCATGCACTTTCCGTGGGGCTTTGTCGGGCTTGGACTTCGCAGGGGGAGTTGTTGCCCCGCGTTTGAGGGGTAATGGTATTGAATGCGTCGCCGAGGCTGTAGCCACTCCAAAAATGTCCTTAAAATCGCTGTCAAATGCACCTTCGTTGGTGGTTGGTGAGGGAGGCGAAACGGCTGGATTGGCAAGTCGTGGATGGACGATGTTGTGAGGGTTGCGGGGGGCACGCGGAGCTGGTTCGTCAGTGTTGCCTGGTTGAGTGGCGGGGGCAGGTGTGTCTGGTAGTTGAGTGGTGTCGCTTCGAGCGGCGGGTCCCTTGGGGTTGGCGGGGGCTGGTGCAGCTGGTGTTTGGGTGGTTCCTCTTCGAGCGGCGGGTCCTTTGGGGTTGGCGGGAGCTACTGTAGCTGGTGTTTTGGTGGTGCCTCTTCGAGCGGCGGGTCCATTGGGGTTGGCGGGGGCTACTACAGCTGCTGTTTTGGTGGTGCCTCTTCGAGCGGCGGGTCCCTTGGGGTTGGCGGAGGCTGGTGCAACTGGTGCTTGTCGAGTGGCGTTGTCACGGGGCTGGTATTTTGTTGGGGAAGCCTTTGCTCCACGTTTACTAGAAAGTGCTTTCGGGAGCTTCATTGGGAGTGATGTCATTTTGAAGTAACCCTCGAAGTCACTGTCATACGAGTCCTCAATGGCGGCCGCCGAGGGATATGACTTTGGGGAGCCAACAGCAGCAGCGGACGAAAGTGTTCGGGTGGCAGGTTTCGATTCTTCATCAGTTTCAGTGTCTTCGGCTGAGGGACCGCCGCCTTGTTCACCCGTTTCCGTGCCGTCGAAGGCGTCGACGCCATTGGATTCACTGTCACTTACAGTGCCATTGGAGGCGGCATTCTTGGCTTGACGGCGGGCCTCGAAACGGGCAGCGACACGGCGGCACCACTTGGCAAAGTAATTGGAGTGCTTGAATTCGGGATGACTAATGTCATCCCATTCGGGCCAAATCTCACTCACCTTGTCACGCATACGTTCCAGATTGATTGGGGAACGTGCTGCGGCCATCCACGCATGCAGTTGCAGCCGTCGTGGGTCGACTGGCGTCTTGGATCGTTGGTGCAACACTGACGCTTGAGGGGCGATGTGCTTGTTGACGCGGTCTGCCGAGACTTGGTTGATTCTGTCTTGAATGGTCAACCACTTCTCAAAAGTGGACAATGGAATCTGCTGCGACCGACAGAATGCAACGAGTGTCGTGCCACCACCTTCAACAGCATTCCATGCCCGGAGCAGGTCTTGTTTTTCACCGTAAGTGCGGTGAATTGGTGCACGCGTCGGCCGAACGTAGCTCATGTCACTCCGCGTCCAACAATGCCCGTCGCGAGGGTGGCTGGCTATAGGTTATGTTAATTGACATGTTTAAAATATGTGTTGGCTATATGAACTTTCAGATATTATTTCGAACGAAGTACACCCATCACGATTGTTCACATTTTAAAAATATGTGTTGGCTATATGAACTTTCAGATATTATTTCGAACGAAGTACATCCATCACGGTCACTTTATATACCAAAAACAATGCTTTTTCTGAAAAAATATGCTATCTAGGATACTATTTCACAGATATTGATTCCGGCGGTACCGAAAAAAAGGAGGTTATCCGAAAAATTGTGGTTCTGACACATTTATCGCCACGCGTTCAGCCCGGCCATAACGTCATGCGCTTTTAGCCTTACACTTTAAACTAGTACTTTTTGCCGCTTTGACCTATGCTGCCTTCCTTATCATCGCTTCTCCAG
>NW_009798286.1:555491-563092 GCF_000520075.1 Aphanomyces astaci
CTATATGAACTTTCAGATATTATTTCGAACGAAGTACACCCATCACGATTGTTGACATTTTAAAAATATGTGTTGGCTATATGAACTTTCAGATATTATTTCGAACGAAGTACACCCATCACGATTGTTCACATTTTAAAAATATGTGTTGGCTATATGAACTTTCAGATATTATTTCGAACGAAGTACACCCATCACGGTCGCTTTATAAACCAAAAACAATGTTTTTTTTCTGAAAAAATATGCTACCTAGTGTGCTATTTCACAGATATTGATTCCGGCGGTACCCAAAAAAAGGAGTTTATCCGAAAAATTGTGGTTCTGACACATTTATCGCCACGCGTTCAGCCCGGCCATAACGTCATGCGCTTTTAACCTTACACTTTAAACTAGTACTTTTTGCCGCTTTGACCTATGCTGCCTTCCTTATCATCGCTTCTCCAGCATGCTGTGTATGGGGGAAACGCTGGGGCTACGCGTTTTCCTGTGCCGTCGCGCTCAGACGACGGCCATAGCGAGCCACCTTTCACGTCATTCGGCGGGACGCGCAACACTCAGCAGCCACCGCTTCGTCTGCCACAAGCACCGCTTCTTCAGCACAGATTGTGGCATGGTGGTGCGGTCGGCACCGTCGGAAGCCAGGCTGTCACCGTCGAAGTAGAGGATGATGGTTCGCTCGACTGTGATGACAACGATGCATGGGACATCTTCGACAGCATCAACTGGGACATCGGTGGAGTGGACGAAGTTGACATCAGCAGTAACGACGGGTCGTCCGCAGATGAGCATGTTGCGGACCGTGTCGTTGTAGTCGCCGAAGCGATGGCCAAACACACACGGAAGAAAGACGTTTACGACTGGGCAATGGTGGGCAAGTTTGAGTCGTACACGATGGCCAAAGACAGTGTGGCGCCGTCTTGCACACAATCGACGAAGAAGACAAAGTGCACGGTCTGTCTTGGTCCAGGAGTGCATGAGATGTGTATGCGGTACATGAAATGCACTTGCCGCGAGCAGTGCACGAAGCAGCTGCGTGTCTTAACCTGCTCGACTTCGAAACGCGCAGTGGTATACAAACGCGGCCAGTACGGAGATTGCGACCCTCCACGCCCAGGCACAATGTCCCGCAGTATTCGTGACCAGGCAGACCGCCTCTTCGCCGAAGGTATCACACCAAGTCGAGCACAACATAGACTAAAAAGTGTGGTGCCTGCTCATACAATGCCGCGTCTGAAGACGTTCCAGAGTCGCTGCCGGTACTACCGGCTTAGCACTCTTGGTGAGCACAGCAAGCCTTCGGTGATGGCTCGCCTGCTTGTGGAGAGCAAGATCGACGACGGGCGGGACAGCACCACTTTTTTCTCGTTTGGCTTCGAAGTCGTGGAGGGTATCCCTCACATCGGTTATGGCGGGTCTTCTGGTGTATTCAAAGTTGGCATCACGACGAAGCAGCTACTGCACGGCATGAATCGTGACCCTTCGTCATTCGTGTTCCATTGGGACGCCACGTACAAGATCAATTCCATGGCGTACCCCGTTTTGATTTGTGGGATGACGGACCCCTGGGGCAATTTCCATCCTGTTGCGTTCTTCATCATTGGCGAGGAGTCCACCGACGAGTACGAATGGGCGATGCGCGAGTTGATGACAGTGTACGAGGCGGTTGTTGGTAGTCCCCTCAAACTACACTACGTCATGGGTGATGCTGCCAAAGCCCCAATCGCTGCATTGAAGAACCTGCCCCAACTTGGAATCAAGACGTTGCTGATGTGTTTCTACCATTGTGTGGCTTGCGTCAACAAGCGTTTGGGCGGGGCTCCAAAGCAAGTAAAGGCATTGGTTTCCAAGCACATGTTCAAGATGCACTTCAGCCGGAGTGAATTTGAATGCCAGCAGTACTGGGAAGCAGCCAAAGTCGCATGGTCGGCATGCGAAGTTCTCGTTGCCAAGGACTTTGCACGGTACTTCGAAGAGCAATGGTTCTCGGGGGACACTGCGAATTGGCAGGCGTACCATACCCCCAGTGGTTTTCCAACCACAAACAACCCATGCGAATTGTTCAACAAACACTTCAAAGGTTTGTGGTCAATCAAGTTGGATCTATACTTCAGTTCGACCTGACGTTGTAATTGTAGGGATATACACCCAGCGCACAGTTCATGGTTTATACGCAACGTTCCTTCTGCTGGGCACAATAGCCGAAGAGATATCGACGTACAGAGCCCAACCATTTGAAACGAGCCCATCGCCCAGCAAGAAGCTACTTTGGCGCTTTCGGCGTTTGGTGAAGTTTGCGCTGTTAGAAGTTGTCGCCACCAATCCAGCGTTTGAATCCGAGGTTGCCCCCCCCTTTCCTGCCATTGGAAGTGAGCCCGACAACACGCGGATTCGCAACATTATCCCTCATCTTGCCATTTCAGTGGCAATCGCGTTTGAAGACGAAGCCACCGAAGGTGCCTTGTGGATCGCATTGCAGGAGCGCGGTATTACATGTGTACCCGCACGCGATTTGGCCCTCGCCAATGCATACTACCACGGCGACCGGGCGAACAATATACGCCACGAATCGATTTGCGGTGGTCGTCCCCAACCGCCGAATGGTTGGCTTGTGACAACTTCCCCGGGACACTTATCCTGCGAGTGCAACTACTTCTTCAAGATGAAGTACTGTTGCCACTTGCTATTTGCGCTGCAAGAACAGTTCAAAGACGTGCGGGGCATGCCTTTGCCCCCTCAGCGGTTTGTTCGAAATGTAGCCCGACGAAGCGAGACAGCCCCGCGATTCTCTGGCCGTCGCCGAAGCTCTGGGGTAGGAGGAAGAAACGTTCGCAGTAGGCGTAATGTTGGCCCACCACTAGCCCTGTCCTGACAAGGTAATCACGGTGCTAAATAATTCTCTTGCTCGAGTACGTTGTAGTTTTATGATGCAGTGGGGGGGTGGACCACCTTCACCCGTGTCCCACGATTCCTGCTATCTCCGAACCCACAAAGTACTGTTTCAAGGGGTACTACCTCGTACAACCCCCAATGCCCATCAATCAGGTAGCTTTGGTGAAAAGCAAAACTGACTGTGAATATAAATAATAAAATTATGTACTAGAAGTCAGACTTGAACTCGGGACCGTTGGTTTGTTAAACTGACACTCAACCACTGAGCTACAGAATCTGTTACAGATTTGTTATATACTGAATAGAGATACGTTGCAACTTGCGGTCGTCACTTTCAAATTCGACATCGATGGGCATTGCACCTGCGCCTCAGATAATGGCTGGGGCACAATGCGTAGTAGCTACAATTGGTCTAATAACACTACACACGAATAATAAGTTGTGAATAACCCATGTTCATGTTATCGTTGTTGATGCATGTCATGTCGCCTTCGAATGTCCGCGTCCGGCCAACGCCGATGGCGATGGTCCTTTACGTGCTCATTGGAGCGGTCCTGCCTCGGTCGGTGGTGCGGTCGTGTCCGTTCGATGCCGCTCGTCTTTCTGAACCTGAACAAGATGGATTACATATGCTCTACGGAAGTCAGTTGCTACTGCCCTGTGGTAATCGATGACGTAGTCCTGCGCCGGATATCGATGACGTGGTCCTGCGCCAGTCGTGATGTGTGCGGCAGTGTTTCGCGGCATTCGCGGCGTTTCGTGGCGCTTGTATTGTTTAGACACGCCGGAAGTGTTTGGTGGCATCGTTCCTGTCGCAGTCACTTCCTGTTTGGCGGTCGGGGGCGGAAGTCCTGAAGGGATCGTTTGCGTGTGTCCTACGCCATCGAAAGCGGTTCAACCAAGGTCAGTGGCATCTGCTATGAGTGTTAATATCCCAACGAAAAGTGAAATACCTGCGCTGTGATGCTTCATGCGTGTTTCATGGCGTATGTCGCTGCTGCCCTGAGCACCCTGTGGTGTGGTCGGTGTCACAACCCGCGACTCACGCGTTTCTGAACAGGGTGTTGCCTGCGACCGAGGATGTAGTTCTGTTGGGGTACGGATGCGTTTGGCGTTTGGGCGGGTCCTCATCCACGGCAGATAGGGGTGGTCTGTGCAGCGTGCTTGAAGATGGTGGAGTTGATTTATACCTTGTGTGTTCTGAATTGTACTTATGTGTGGTTGGGATTAACCTTGTCCCAAGGGAACTTCCATTCGGGGGGGTCACCGCCCTCGTGCCATGACACTAACACGAGATTGTGTCCACTACGACGTATACATTACGGGTTTCCATTACGGGTTTACATTGCGGGGTCGATTCCAGTAAAATGTCGGTCGATACCTCGTCCCACGTAACGGATTGCGGGGCCGATTCCAATGAATTGTCGGTCGATGCCTCGTCCCACGTAACGGTTCACGTTTGTCCACACTGAAAGTCAAATCAATCAATTTGGGGTTTCGGGGTTCTGTCAAGTAAACCTTTGATATTACATAAATGGTGTCTACCTGACTTATTACGCTTGAGAGGTTATTTTTGGGCATTTCTCTCAAAAATATATTCCTCTCATTTTGCATTTTCCCAAAACCATCTAGTGCGAATCTGCAAGAGGCCTCTTACAAAGCCATCTGCTCAACCCATATGCTGGATAGTTGAAGTACTACGGTCCGATTTTCCGGAAATCCTTCGCGTTTTTCCGCTTTCTAGTCTGTTTTTCACGGTTAGCCCACGACGATGGGCATCGTGATTGCAAAGTTGAGAGGTGTACCACCAGTACAGTATCCACAGACCCGACGGCGCGACAACTGATACGTAAACAATCAATTTAAGAGCTTCAATCAATTTAAGATAAAATGTACATGAGCCAATGAAAAGACGTGAAATTTCCTTGAGCCAATGAAACGACGTGAAATAACCTAACCACACAATTTATCCGCTGTTGGTGGAAATACTTTGAAATAAAGCTGAAATTATACGCAAAATGGTGTAGTACTACTGTAGTACCTTGAAGTTCAGCTACCATACACATGTTTGCTTGTCCTCAAATCAGAGATCTTGCCACAATAGATCCAGTGACCCCACCGAAAATCGGACATACCCGTGCAGTAGTGTAAAATCATGCTTGCAAGCGACCCCTCGACTATTCTACTGTTTCTGCCACGGAAGCGCGGTGCTTGCAGTTCAGCATCAATTCTACTGCACTGTTATTGTGCTTTCAAGCTAAATTTGGTATCTTGGAGAAGTCGTTTTACTTGAACTAAATAGACACACTTTGAATCCTGTCAGATACAATGTTGAACTCTTTGTGAAATGGAGAAGCTTGGTAATACACCCGATATATCTGCAATTGGATTGGTCGAAAGTTTGTTATTGGCTACTTCGATTTGTCGATTTTGCTTCGTCGATTCGATTGGTAGACCCTTGAAATCGAATTACCAATATGAAGTGAAAGGTTTATTCGTACTAGTCGGATAAAAAAAAAGTCGCATTGACCCACACAGCGAGCGTACTGTATTTATCTGTAACGTTATACTACGTAGTACGTGGGTTCGCTTTTCAGTTCAAGATCAGAGATTTGTTCTACATATTTCAAATGTACTACTGGTACGTAGTAAATCGAATGGACATGTCGAGCTTCAACAAAGTCATGCAGACGAGACATCCCAAGTACCACTCAGTCCTTCACCTAGGTGCAGAAGTGCGCTCCAGTACATGTACGGTACAGTACTTTGTAGAAAGACTAATTCCCCCGTAGCAGGTACTGAGTATTAATACTAACTAGTATACCTTATCTTCAAAACACCCAAACTATACCTTTATTGTGGGAATTCTGAGACGCCTTACAATAGTCAATCAGGAGTGTGAGTTGAGGATTTGCTGCACAAATAAGTACCGTCTAGTTTAATTCGAGCCGGACGCTTGTATGAGTCGGACACCTCCATCAAATTATATATATGGGCATACAGGAATTCTCTGGTGCAAAAACTACTGGTACTTGTTAGCAAGAATTGCTCCGCTCGATGTTTGGAAGTCCTAGTAAGTATACTTCTGCATTTCTTCCAACTGGATCGCGTATAATAAAACTACAAGCATGCATAGCAAGCAGTAGAGAACGTGTGGGTATGAAGTCTTGGTGTCCTGATAAATAGTTGCGCGCGATGGAAGAATCATTCATCCAATATCTCGATAACTGAATGCAGCTTTCATTGGACACTGATCTTACCTTTGAGTATGTATCATCTTTATGTTTGTATACATCGCAATATTAATATAACAGGAATACAAGCTATTTGAATATTGTTAATCTGTACTGGTATCAATTGGTAGTTTGTAAGAGCATCTCCACCGCGCTAAACACAACCGTATTTTTCTACTATAGTACTACTATTCGAAGTTACGGATAATTTCTCTATTATCCGGGAAATTAGGTGATATTTGGTTTGGAGCAACACTAAATATATACGTATAGGGCCTGGTCGGGTCGACAGTAAACATAAACACCAAATTTCACGGATAACGTACATTTGTCCGAAAATTTACCGGATACAAGAAATGCTACTCCGAGTATCCGGGAAAACCGAAGTTAATTTTACTGCCAAACCTACTGCTATCGCTAAAACGAGAAAATTAATACTACGTAGTACTAGTAACGGTACTCAAGTATCACCTAATTTCCCGGATATTATCCGTAACTTCGAATAGTAGTACTAGTATTAGAAAATTACGGTTGTGTTTACAGTTGCGCGGTGGAGATGCTTTACAGTTATTGTGCTTTTCATATAGTTTGCCCGTTGTTTAACTGCGTTAAACAACCAGACGTTTAAAATAATATAAGCCCGATTGAATATAAAACAACGCTAAACACAAGTTCTGCATTTCAGCAGAATAAAACAACGCTTACTTTATTTCAACTGCTAACTAATCGAGTTGCAGCACCAGGCCAACTTACACCGTACAACCACCAGTTCATCACGATGCATACCGTATTAGGATGTGAAATGGGAGTACTATACATCATGTAGTCGTAGTGCGCCATTGCCTTCCACGTACAGTGCTAAGGTTAGAGCAGATCAAGAGTTGAAGGTATGGCATAGCTTTGAATCATTGGACAGAGCGACGACTACATGTACTGTAGCCTAACTATATCCCTAACGTTATATACATTACTCGGAGTAGATAATGTTAGTACTGTAGTGATCACGGATGGGAGGTCATGTATGTGGCCATAGCTCCTTCAGTTTCATTGCGTCAAGCACCTTGACATGTTGACGTAAAGCAAGTTGTTTGCCAGAATGAAAACGGCAAACAACTTGTTTTACGAAAGTGCCAGTAAAACCACCTTCAACCAACCAATCATCGCATTAGATGAAGTAACTTTAAACAACGCACCCAACCGTTATTCAAGTTACTTTAGACATTATTTAAGCCTGAGAAATTTTTAAACAATGAATTTAACCCTGGAATTGCCAAAAAAGGTGCAAAGCACAATAATACACTTCCAGTTAATATATTTGAGGGTGAACACATGCATCCATTAATACTAATTTTTGTATGTCCGGAGCGAAAACAAGAATGAAGTGTCTCAGGGTTGGATTCGGATACGGCACATGGCAGTCCGACTCGAATTAAACTAGACGGTACTAGTATTGTGGCTGGATTCTTAATGATAGCAACA
>NW_009798286.1:564503-611365 GCF_000520075.1 Aphanomyces astaci
AAAATTTACCGGATACAAGAAATGCTACTCCGAGTATCCGGGAAAACCGAAGTTAATTTTACTGCCAAACCTACTGCTATCGCTAAAACGAGAAAATTAATACTACGTAGTACTAGTAACGGTACTCAAGTATCACCTAATTTCCCGGATATTATCCGTAACTTCGAATAGTAGTACTAGTATTAGAAAATTACGGTTGTGTTTACAGTTGCGCGGTGGAGATGCTTTACAGTTATTGTGCTTTTCATATAGTTTGCCCGTTGTTTAACTGCGTTAAACAACCAGACGTTTAAAATAATATAAGCCCGATTGAATATAAAACAACGCTAAACACAAGTTCTGCATTTCAGCAGAATAAAACAACGCTTACTTTATTTCAACTGCTAACTAATCGAGTTGCAGCACCAGGCCAACTTACACCGTACAACCACCAGTTCATCACGATGCATACCGTATTAGGATGTGAAATGGGAGTACTATACATCATGTAGTCGTAGTGCGCCATTGCCTTCCACGTACAGTGCTAAGGTTAGAGCAGATCAAGAGTTGAAGGTATGGCATAGCTTTGAATCATTGGACAGAGCGACGACTACATGTACTGTAGCCTAACTATATCCCTAACGTTATATACATTACTCGGAGTAGATAATGTTAGTACTGTAGTGATCACGGATGGGAGGTCATGTATGTGGCCATAGCTCCTTCAGTTTCATTGCGTCAAGCACCTTGACATGTTGACGTAAAGCAAGTTGTTTGCCAGAATGAAAACGGCAAACAACTTGTTTTACGAAAGTGCCAGTAAAACCACCTTCAACCAACCAATCATCGCATTAGATGAAGTAACTTTAAACAACGCACCCAACCGTTATTCAAGTTACTTTAGACATTATTTAAGCCTGAGAAATTTTTAAACAATGAATTTAACCCTGGAATTGCCAAAAAAGGTGCAAAGCACAATAATACACTTCCAGTTAATATATTTGAGGGTGAACACATGCATCCATTAATACTAATTTTTGTATGTCCGGAGCGAAAACAAGAATGAAGTGTCTCAGGGTTGGATTCGGATACGGCACATGGCAGTCCGACTCGAATTAAACTAGACGGTACTAGTATTGTGGCTGGATTCTTAATGATAGCAACAACACCGCATGTCAGCTAGGGGTTAAGGCGTCTCAGTGGTTAGCGATAGCTAACCGCTGTGATGCGCTTAAACCCGGAAATAATATTATGCTTCGAAATACCCGTGCCCACCGGGGGTAGGACGAAGTCCCAGGTTACAAGGGGTTTTGTATGTGTTTATCGAAGGGATTCCCCCGCTAAAGGTATAGTTTACGTGTGATGAAGTAACGCTAATGTATACGTACGTATATAGTACCTGATGAGGGGGAATTATTCTACACCATTTCCCATTTAGTAAAATATATATGGCCTTCATACAGGTATGTACTACGGTACTTCAAGTTAAGAAAATCCCAAAATAGCTACGTGTAACCCCTATATGAAAAGCCTAATTAGAATGAATTTAGGTTATTTTTGACTGAGTTGAGGTTCAAAGAATTCTTCCACAACTTTTATCTGGAACAGAGGAAGTATTAATAGTACAGTTGTACTACGTACTACCGTATACCTTATGGATCTGTACCCCCGAAAATGTCAGTAAAATCTGATCGAAATGGATATGGTGCACGAAAGCTAGAAACGACGAACAGGCCAAATCGTTTGCCCTACGCTTTTCTATTTAACCTATATATTTTGGGATAAAACCTACTTGAGATGAGAGTTAAACAGTAAGCTGCCAGGTTAAACCTTGGATAATGATAGGTTAAACTCAATCTACGAACGGATAAAGTGTACGGATAACTGGCCCATACAAACGTCAAGACGTATGGGTGGCCAAAATACGTCCGAGCCCATACATTTCTGTTGTAGCAAGGCGATGGGTTAAACTAAAATAGCTCTCTCATTTTTTCGTCAATTGCGAATTGGAACCACATGATCGATTCGCTTTGTCTAAATCTATCGTTTTTGTGGTTAATTTGCCAGGAAAAAATAATACTGCACATGGTATAATGCTCTAAATAGTGCTCAAAATATCGTCGTTTCTAGGCTTCTTGCACCATACAACTCAATAAGGTTGTCTGATTTTTTCCAATGCGTTCGGATTGGTTACTTCTTCTACTTTGACTTGTTTAATTGGCTAGAACGAGATAATTGGATATTTTTGACCAATATAAAGCGACTTGGGTACAGCCTTCCAAGGTACCACCAAATCGTACTTTATTGACACCATACAGCAATTTGGGTACAACTCGATAAGGCAAAATCATGGGTACTGATCCATAAGGTATACGGTAGTAGTACAGTTTAGGGCAAGTGTATGTGGGTGCGTTCGAAAAACCCGCTTTAACGTTACAAACAGTACAAGAGTACACGCGTAAATATAAATTCCACGTTACTCTGTCGTGATGGCATTCCGCCTCATCTTGAGCAGTCTTTCTACCCCGTTACTCGGAGTATATATGCTGTAGTAGCTACAAATCCGTGGCTGAGGTAGTTTTGGAATTCACTCAGGAACTTGTTGGTGTCCTTGGATTCATAGGATTTATTCTGGCAAGATCTCAATCTTGTGGACATGGATGTGTTGATTGAAGATCAGCAAGCATACAAGGATATTGTTATGCATGTACTACTCAAACAATGCACTGTACTAATGTCGCGTTACTACTGTACACATTCCTGTACACATTCCTGTCCAATGTAAATCCGACCAAGTGTGGCTTTCCCTCAGAGCTCCAGCAGACGTCGGCAATGAAATGACAACGGCGCCACTTTTGTCCGTTTTGGTCGTTCGTTATCCCGGCTTGTGTGGCTGAGCAACGTAGCAACAGCCCCAAAATGTTAAGAGCGAACATCTTCGGCGTGCCGAGCCGTCCAAAAAGGTGAAATCACCAGCCCTACAAAAGGGTGCACATGCGGTTGATGATACACATCCATACAGACATACATATGTATGGCCATCCGTAGTGTCATGTCCCAAACCCAGATGTCGTCCAAGACATGTGGTCTGAGGCAAAGGGGGGCCTCAAAATATGCCTTATTCTCCAATCTCACTCGCCTCCACCAAGGGACCAGGATGAGAACTACCGATCGAGGAATGGATCTGCAAGAACGTGTGTCGTACATCCAGTCCGCCGCGAACGACAAGGCCGCTGGCGACTACGATGAAGCCAAGACACCTGGCGAGCTCGAAGAGGGAGCCCTGGTTGAAGGGGGCGCCCTGGACCTGTTCTCCCGTGAAGCCATGGGCCTCTTCGCTCAATATGCCGCCATCGGCATCATCTACGGCATGATTCCATCGCTCAACTACCCCATTTTCAACGTGTACCTGCAATTGGAAGGCTATCAGACAGCATCGTACAACACCCTCGTGACTTTGGGGTGGTCGTTCAAAGTGTTCATGGGCATGTTGTCGGATTGTTACCCAATCTTTGGCTACCGCCGCAAGTCGTGGATGTTGATCGGGTGGACGGCCACGATGATCTGCTTGACGATCATGACGTTCTCTTCGTTGGGTGACCCGTATTGCAACCGTGAAAAGGCCGAGGAGCGAAATTCCAACGCGTGCACCAAGCCGTACTCGAACGCGTCGTTGAAGGACCATGACTTGTTCAACCTCAGCGCGCCAGACAACGGGGGCTTGTTTATCATTCTGTCCATGTTTGTGTCGGTGGGGTACGTCACGGCTGCGTGTGCGTCCGACGCCATGGTGGTGCAGTACGCCCAGCGCGAACCGCTGGCCATCCGCGGTCGAGTTCAAACGGCCATCTACACAGTACGCACCTTAGCCGGCATTATCTCGTTGATCGTGACCGGGTTCGGGCTGAACAGCGCTAACTACAACGGGTCGTTCTCGTTCTCGATGGCCCCCAATGTTCCGTACGCCATCTGTTTGATTCCGTGCGTGTTCGTGGTGCTCTCGACGGTGTTTGTCGTCGAAGAGAAGAAATCGCCTGGCGTACCAGTCTCGGAATGGGCGAACAACTTCTGGGTGTTGCTTCAGAAGCGCGTGATGTGGCAAATCTGCGCCTTTCGTTTCATCAACAACATGTTCCAAAGCATCGGGTCCACGGCCGGGACGCCTTTGTCCAGCACTTGGGCTGGCGTTGAGCCGTTGAACGACTCGTTGTCGTCCATCATTGGGAACGCCATCTTTTCTGCCATTTTGATTGTAGTGGCCAAGTGGGGATTGCACTGGAACTGGCGGTGGACCATCGCCCTCGGCTCCATTGGTGTGATTCTCGTCGATGGGATGGTTATCTTTTTCACGATCTGGGACGTCGTGCGCAACCAGTGGTTCTTCACGGGTGTGGCTTTGGCCGACAACATCCCTGGCGGTGTGCGCTTCATTGTGGCGACGTACTGCGCCGTGGAAATTGCCGATGTCGGCAATGAGGGGGCCACGTATGGCTTGGTCACGACCGTGTCTAACTTGGCGGGGCCATTTGCATCTGTCATTTACAAGTACATCGACTCGTACTTTATGCTGTCGCAAGACGACCTCAGGGCCGATACGACCGAAGTGCGCTGGGACGTAACGTACTCGTACATCATCTCGTTTGGGTGCAAGTTGATTGCGTTGACGTGGCTGTGGATGTTGCCCCCTCAACGGAATGAAATGCAAGAGCTCAAGAAGAAGGGTGGCAAGAGTAAGTTGGCTGGGGTCATTTTGATCGTGGTCTTTACGTGTTGTTTGGCGTTCTCGGTGGCGTCGAGTATCATGTCCATCTACCCTTCAACCAAATGCTATCGCATCGCTGGTGGCAATGGAAAGTTGGACCCCAACACGGGCAACTGTCCATTGGTCAAGGCCAACAAGGGCTAGACGCATTCTGGCGAGTGTAAAATTGTGTTAAATACATATCATACATCAATTGTGTAGTGTCCTGTCCATGCATGTGTCGTATACGTATACTGTAGTGAGTCTACAAAACCAAAACGACCTTCAGATTCTTGATCTGAGATTTCCTTAGAGCAGTGGACATAAGTATAATTTTCACAGTAAGACCCGAATATTGTGTGCAAAGACATATTTTCGACGAGCAACTACGGCTGCTTGGTGTAGACGCTCAAGCTGTACACGCAAGACTCGAACGTGAACATGGTGGCCAAGTCGATCGAAGTGATGGGCGTGATAATGAACTACCCCCGCCGCAAGTTCGCCTCGTACGCGCGAATCCTGTTGCCCGTGTTGCAGCGAAAGTTGTTGGGCAAAAATTCCAACATGTTGGGGGCGACCCACTAGGCGCTCGACTTGTTCCAGCTGCACGCGCTGCCGATCGATGCTATGATGGACGAGCTCAAACTGACCATCGAGGCCGCGACCAACAAAGTACCCGCGTCCCTCGCCCAAGGCGGCATCTATCGCTGTATCGCCAAGCAGAATAAAAACGTGTCGGACGCGGTGCTAATGCGGACGATTGTTAATTTGTTTGCTAACAGCTTCGAAGACTCCGGACATGGGGCTCAAGAAGGCGGGTGTCGAGGCCATGGTCACCCTAGTCACGTCGTCGCTGCAAGCTGGTCGCATGGTCAAAGCTACCCTGGACGTACTGGAAAAACACCAGCCGCGAAGTTTCAAAGCGTTCGAATCGGCGATGGGTACGTGTTTTACTCAAGACTGGTTGATTTATAAGAATTGGACTGATGTACAGTATATGTTGGTGTGCACTGGGAAGCAGCAGAGGACCGCCGGCCGTCATACGTCCCGAAGCAACAAGCGAGTTCTGCGCCCCAGCCGTCGACGATAACGTCCGTGCCGAAACACGCCAAGACGCCGTCCGCCGCCTCACTCGCGCGCGCCAGCTCTAGTAGTGGAGCGGCATCGAAACAACCAACGAAACCTGCCACCATGTCGTCCTCGTCTTCCTCTCTCATTCGCGCCAAAGCGGCACACGGCGGCGGCATTCCCGAAAGCAAACTTGTCCCGCACGTCTACCAAACCTTCACCGCCAAATCAGTGGCATTGGAAGAACCAGCGCGGGAGTCGCCTCTGTCTGCGATGTACGATGCGCCGGCTTCGGCCATATACAAGACGTCTCGGCTGAAACGACCCCGCTCAAGTACCAAACGGCCACGCAGATTACGTCGGCTTCGTCTGTGTACCCGCCAGCCACGATGAGCCCCCCCCATCAGACTACCTCCTCCGAACCCAAGGTTGAAACCACATCCGAACCCCGGGATCGCCAATCCCCCCAACACGCATGCGTCGTCGCCTCGTGATGGTCCTGGGTCCGACGCTAATTTCGCACGATCGTGCGGCCGGAAAGGCCGCGCTCAAGTTGCTCTACGCTCTCTCGGGACCGGGGATGATGTGTTCATCGAGCGGGTGCTGCTGGAGGCGTGCGCGGACATGGACGGCGCGGAGGCGACGTCGTCCAATTGGATCAGGGTCGCGCTCAACAAACTGATCATGATTGTATACTAGTACTTCGTATTAGTATTACACTGTGGCTTCCACATTGAAGTGAAGGATGATTGTGGTGATTCTTTGTGGATGTGCTGGCCGGTGTCCTAAGTAGGGATTGTCATTTTTGGATCGATTGGAGTATTTACCATTACTTAGCACCGTGGTACGAATGAAATGCGAATCCCTTGAACGTTATCAAATAATAGTACAGTATGTACTGTGTACTGTAAGACACTTGGACTTGACAGACACCATATGCAACGATCTGGCGGCTTGCACCCCTGTCAACATAATATGCTAACGTTAGCACGACGCTGGCGGCGACGTTGCTGTGGATTTCGCCGCAAAGGCATTGCGGAAGAATCATGTGCTTGCCTTCGTCGGATGCGGTCATAAGTCATAACCGCGTCCGACGTGGAGCAGCAAGGTTGAAGTACTTTGTCGTCATCTGTGACAAAGTACAGTAACTACTTCGATAAGCTACCATTGATTATTACGACTGGGAACGGAAACATGTGCGACTTGTCCGACTCGTCGAGGCTCGCCAAATCCAACGGGTCCCCTCGTTATACCAACACAATGAGCCCGAGTGAGATGTTGAACTCGTTTCTTATGGAAGTAAGGGTGCGTGTTGTTGCGGCAGAAAGACAACCGTTTCAAGAATCCGGATATTCGAGGATTCGCAAATATTCGTAAACGGCTAGTATCGTGCAAACATTTACTACGTAGACACCCGCTCGGATGGGAAACAAAGTGCAAGGCAAAGTATACATAAGAAATATCTCGGTTAAACTATGTATTTGTTTTGGCGTCGGCATTACGTGGCTAAACGAGTGGTACGTACTTCTGCTGTAAAAGGAGCAAGAAGTATTAAATTCAAATAATCCTTGGAATAAAAATAAAAAAAATTAAATGTTATATTTATTGTTATTAAGTAATTATAAATTTTAAGCGGTTCATTCTTAAAAATAAAAATGAGATATATTAAAAATTCATTATTATCTGTGGAAAAACATCATATTGTAAAAACATAAGCTTGAATCATAGCAACCAACACCATTTTTCGTTCAGAAATTACGGGAGGAATTGAAGGTAGTTTATTACAAATGTTAAGTCATACTTCGAGGTAGTATATTATCAAGTGCTTTATTTTTATGTATAGAATATACATATAGTACCTGAAGGGTACTTTTTACCTTTTTACGCATTTATTCAGATCTAGACCAAATAAAATTGGTAGTGTTATAGCTATAACACCACCAATCTTATTTGGAATGTTTTATTTTTTATTAATATCATACAAATTCTTCAGAAGTTAGAAGTACTGTATTTAAAGTTTTATATTGGCTTTAGTTGTATTTTGTTTAACTTATGCTGGATAGGTCAAATGACTGTTAATTACCCTTAGAGCATCTCCACCGCGCCCAGTAAATTGGCCAATCAGTAAATCTGTGTGCTGATTTACTGAAAATTTACTGAAATATTTTCGCACCACACTATTATCCGGTTCAGTACTTTGCTGACCAGCAAATATTCCAGTAAAAGTCACACAGATTTGATGGACTTGTACTGGATTTGCTGGAGTCAGTATCCGGTTATAGTGGCCGGATAGCGACATCGGTGCATAAACATGGAGCAGCGAAGCCTCCAGTGTCGGTGATGGCATACAGTAGGTCGAGGTGCAGTTGTGGCGGCCCTGGCACAGTATGTATGCCGCAGTCAATAACTTATGACTTGTGGTGATGACTCTTATGATTCTATTCCTGGTGATAAGGATAACTTTGTACTGTACATTTGCATGCATGTTGCGCATCTTTGCGTGCCATTCCTGGTGATAAGCATACCTCATAGTCGAAATTAACGCGGGTTTCCACTCAGGAGAGCTGCCTGGTCGAATGATGGTGAATTTACTGTCTGGAGTTGGGCTTTTGCGAATTATCCTGAATTATCAGTCCATTACAATACTGGAGGTTGTTATCCGAACATTATGCGGATATTGGTGTGTTGATTTACTGTTAATGCGGTGGAGATGCTCTTATACTGAAGTTGGTATTGTAGCTTGAGTCCTAGAGGTTGTACAAGAATTTTTCTAAAAGTATTTTTTTTGAAATTATTAAAATATTTCTATATATTCAATAAATATTTTATTATGTTATATGTTATCACTGTGTGCTAAATTTATTGGTTTAAATTTATTAAGCCTTGATAAGTGAACTATTGAAGAAAAATAAAATTGAATTAACAAAAAAATTATATCCATCGCCAGGTCGGGCTTCGACGAAACAAAACTATCATTTTATACAGAAAATTTATATTCACGATATATATAAATTGTACACGTCATGTATGTCCGGTTTATCGCTCGAGGAGCATAATATCCTAAAGGGTACTAGTATTATTTGTCAAAGGCTTCATTTATCTCGAATCAGATCAATTTTCTGAAATTCTATTGGCTATTGAAGCTTAGCAAATCACTGATGCATTGGCATAACACTGATTGCTCACGTTAGGTTTGTTTAGGTCAAAGTATTGAATTTTCAGTTTACAAGATGTAAACCGGGCCATTTACATTTCAAATACATTTTATTTTAAATTTAGATTTGTCTAGGTTTTCCTTCAAAATTATATTACGTTTTGCGGGTCTGCCCAGACGAAACTAGTTGTCGTGATTTCCAGCCCATCAGGAGTTGCGGTGGAGATGCTCTTACGTGTGCATTTTCGAAGTCGATTAAGGTCGTCGTCCTGGCCAATTATATGGCAAGGAAGCCACAGTGCACTCTGATGGCCAGTTTGTGCTGCACGGGGCAGTTTAAGGTATAGTCAATCGAATCACTAGAAAAATTAAATCACCAAAAATAAGCAATAACAGCATACATATTTTAAGCTCCTATTTTGCCTTGACTTGCGCGGAATTCGGAGTAAATCAACGCTTAGCTGAAGTGAATTCAAGCCGATTAAAAATCAGAAGAATGTCCAACCTTCCGGCTTCATGCAGCACTTTTCAGAATTGAAATCCCAATCCTGAGAGACGAGTAAGCTGCATTCTACGGCGAGGTCTCTTCTAAGTGCACCATAAATTGGCCATCTACGTTATGTTAACTTGATGCAATATTTCGATGTTATCTTTTTAAATTATGTCATAGCTATAGTATATGTAACGGTACTGTATTCTCGTGGAATGTACCATCGTTGGCGACATAAGAGAGAATGAACGTATGTCTAGGCGAAGGTGACGAGTTTTGGTGCAAGACGACTTTGTATTCGATTCCGCTGATCAAAACGGAAACGTATGGACTACAACTTTTGGCCACCAGTTACGATGCTTTTTGGAAATGTACCCCCACCCACTTACATTCCACGAGAATACCGTTACGTATTTTTAATATAAATATGCCATAATTTAAAAAGATAACATCGAAATATAGCATCAAGTTAACATAAGGTAACATCAATGTTTGTCATAATTTATGACTACATAGACTATTCAGAAAGTACATGAAATTGTCGTTGAATTGCTCAGTAACGACATGTCTGGGCGTGATACATTTAATATGAAAAATGAAGACATGATTGGATAAGATATGGTGTACTACGATTGCACATATTTAGCATGCGTGAAGTGACCTCAAAAATGCCAAAAATCTGAAATATTGCTTACTTTGGGTGTGATTATATCCTGCAATAAGCAAAATAACACCGTCCATGATACTTCATTACATACATCGATGATGTTGAACCATGACCTTGCGTTGATCGGCGATCTCTGAGCCACGAAGCACATTGAAGACAGCATTTTGGCATGAACTTCAAATATAGCATAAAGAAATTATTGCTCAAGATGGCAAACAATTATTGTTACTAGTAATTTAAAGCATACATCGTTATGATATACTGGTATTATATATTTTTAATATTTAACTGTGTAAATGTCATATTTTTAAAAGTTATGCAACCGTTTTGTGTAGTCCAGCAACTAACATGTAAGCACAATCGATTGAGGAAGATGCCAATCCTTCAAAATGGCAATTAAAAGTAGTGCATCGCAGCTTTTTTTCTCAGGCTGAACACGATTTGATTCTAGCGTCTTGTGCGGCGATGATGAACAATGTAATACCATACTGTACGACTCGGACAAATATTTGCTTGATATTTGCTTCGGACACACACTTACAGTTAACTGGACTTACGGATTACTAGTAAATACGAATAGTTGTACCACAGGCCTTGTTCGGGTAGCTGCACGGCATGCGGCCTATCTGCCACTTTTCCTGACAAGAGGAATCGATTGGACATTCGGTGAAGTGTGTTTTGTCTCCCGCTTCTTCTCGGCTTTCGGCCACGGGACCTTCGTCAAGGTAGCAAATACAACACACTGACATTAGTAAGGTTAAACACGCCGCGAGGCGCCTACTGACTACCATTCACTAAAGTACTCAGTACCTCCACTAAAGTATCGGAACCATTGACATGGCACACACACAGAGTGTGTGTTAGCAATGGGTCAAACTAACGCGCGACCCAATTGCTCTGCACGCTGCAGAACACTTCCCCTCCTACGCAAAGTCCAGTGTCTTGGTGAGGGCGGCCACGGTAGGGTCTTCCTTGTTGGCCGCCGCCCACTTGTGAAATACGACTGGAATGTCGGTCTTGTTGGCCGCCGCCCACTTGCGAAACATGACTGGAATGTCGTCCAGCAAATTCGCCGCAGGTTCCCAGGATGATTCTTCATCGTTGAGCCCAAGCCACTTCACCAAAACTTGGTGTTGGCCATCCACGCAGCGCGCTTCGTCCAGGCGCTCCACATGAAATCCACCATCACCAAACGCGATTTCACCTCTCTACCACCTTCGTGGTACATCTTCAATCAGCACGCATGATGGACCGTGACTTTATACGGTGGCACCAGCTGCTGAGTCTCCCTCACATGGTGTGTGATGACTCTGGTCACTTGGCAGGGCCCTCGCCAATGCAGCGCTAATTTTGTCGAAAGGTTGAAGACCGATCCGACGAGCACAAAATCGCCGACCGAAAAACCCGCAAACTTGACTTGATACTTTCGGTCACGACGTCCACGCGCTTGCTGACGCAACTTGTTGCTTTGCACCGCCACGTGGCGGTGCATTTCTTGAAACGCCACTTGGAGGTCCGTCACATGTTTCTGACGGGCGGCGCCAAGCCAGTCCGCGACGTAAACTTCCTTGGACGTCGGGTGGACAAATCCTGCCAGCTGGGTCTTGGCTGGCAGGTCGGTAAACGTTGTCACAGTCGCAATTCCTCCCAGCTGGTCCGCCGGCTGATGGTTGAGGGCGCCTTGAACGAGGGGCAACACAAGCGACCATTCGTCCGCGTTCAGCATCATTTAGCTGAGCAGTGCCTTCGCGGCGCGTAGCACTAGTCGGTTGACTACTTCTACAGTACCGTTCGCCCAAGGACTGTAGGCTGTCGTGATATGATGGTGGGCACCCACCAACTTCCGCGCCTTCTCGATCACTTCGTTCTTGAAGTGATAACCGCCATCTGACACCCATGTGTCAACACAGCCGAACGTGGTAAACCACGTCATTAGACACTGAGCGGTCGCGGCGGCGTCAGCGGACTCTGCCGCGAACAGCTGTACAAAGCTACTCATGTCGTCGTTCACGACAAGCACTTGTTTTTGGCCAGACTTGGCCATGGGCATCGACAACCAGTCGAATTGGATGAGCTCGTTCGGCTTCTCTGCGTGAAGCACCGAACCCAATGGACGGGGAACCATTTCTCCGTCAATGCACAGGCAGTGCAAACAGGCACGCACGAACGCTTCGACGGCCGTGGAAAGCGTCTTCCACACAGACTTGTCGGACACCGACTTGGTTGTCGCTGCGATGCGACGGTGACCGCTGGCTCCTTGGTGAGCGATCACACAAATCCGCTACTGTAGGTCGACAGCACCGTCTGGGATCCAGATTCGACCGTCTGGGTCCACGTAAAAATGGGAGTCGTCGACCCAATCCACGCCGTTTGGGGGGGTCCCTCCCCCTTCTATGGTTGAACGTTGGATGCCGCTGATCGTAGCGGCTGTCGGCCACTCGAAATCCATTTGTTGCAGGGGTGACACAACATGGATCAACTTGCGAACATTCGCAACTGGTTGATCCGTCGGAGCCGAACCCCATCGGCTCAGGAGGTCGCCCCATATATTCGTTATTCGTGTCCCCCGAGACGCACTCAATGGTGTACGGGAAGGTCGACATCACCAGCGACCATCGCTGCAGCTTGTCGGCCTGGTACTTGGCCATGTTGGCGTTCGATCCACTGGGGTTGAAAATGTACACCAAATGCGGTGATCCGTAAACAGACGGAAACCACCAGGGCGTACGACCATGTAGTCGAGTCTCTTGCACTACTCGACCACGGCATAGGCCTCCTTCTCCACGATGGGCCAGTGCGCACTCGCGCCAGAAAACGACCCACTAATGAACGCAAGCGGCTGGTGCCGCTCGTCTTCGAGAGGCAAATCCAAGTCCGCTGGCGGTACTGGTGTGGCGACTGCACCCCAAAACAGGTCACTGGCGTCAGACTGTCATGTCTTCTCGCGGGTGCGACAGGGGCACCACATGCGCCAACGTGTGTTTCACCTCGTTGAAACACTTGAGATGATCGGGCGACCATCCCACGGCAGGGAGTGCAACATGCACTAATGCCTTTTTCTTGCAGCTTCCGGCTGCCTTGGTGGCGACGGCGAGCAGACGTCGCAACGGATCCACCAGCTAGTTGTAGCCGGGGATGCTCGCACGCATCCAGTTGGTAGCACACACAAACTACTGGAGGTCGGCCGCGGTCGTCGGCGATAAATCCACAAGTCCTTGAATTCGGCTTGGGGAATGGGTGATTCTATCGGCCGAAATCACCTTGCCACACCATTCTGCCTCGTGCAGAAAAGAAATGACATCGGGCTCAAATTGAGTCCGAACTAGGCACAGATGGACAGGACTTTGTCCAACAAGTCGAGCAGCTCGTTCGTTGTCTTGGCGGACCCCAACAAGTCATCGAGCCAGGCCAACAGGCCTCGAAACAGCAGCTCACCAAACATTTGGTGGACAACCGACTGGTAGTACGCGACAGCGTCCGTCTGTCCCATGAGCACGCGGGTCGGGGTGTAGACGCCGAAAGGCGTCATGAACGAGAAGTACATCTGGCTGTCCGCATGTAGCGAAGCCCAGTAACTTCATGACTGGACGACTCACGATGAGTTCAGTTGCAGTCGACACGTCGTCGACCCAGGCCTTCAGACCGCGCAACACAAGCGGCCCACACGTCGTGTCTAGCGTCACGCAGTTGAACTTGACGCTGCGCGTCATCACAACTGGCTTGGCGTCACTGCCATACGGGTACTCCAAATGCGGCACGCTATGGGAAACAGTCCAAACCGCGTCCAACCCATCCACGACGCCCCGCGTGACAACGGTCACGTCCGAACCAGAGTCCAAGAGCACATCGTCCACGCGGACGATATTCTCCAAGAGCACGCCGTGCTCTGTGATCCAGATGTGGTCTTCCTTGTCGAGGAACAGGTTCTTGTCTTCATTCCACGCCACACCGGTTGCCGGGGTCTCTCCCCTCTTCACGGCCACTTGTTGGGTCTTCACGATGCCGGCAGGGCTGGGCCAGTCGAAGTCGGGCTGTTGCAGGGGAGACACCATGGCCAGGAGGCGCTGGACAGACTTCGTTGGCACTTGGGCTTGAGCGGCGCCCCAGCGGCTGAGCAGGTCGCTCCACACTTTGTCTTCACCGGGCAGGCACTCGATGGTGTAGGGGAACGAGGAAAGCACCAGGGCCCAGCGCTCCAACTTGTGCGTTTGGTACCTCGCCATGCTTGGGGAATGACCGGCAGGATTGAAAATGTACTGCAGGTTCTTGTGGTCGGTGAAAAGGAGGAGCCAGCTGGGCGGATAAGAAGGTAGTCCAGCCGCTTGCAGCTTTCCACAACGGCAAACGCTTCCTTCTCCACGATTGGCCAACGCTCGCTTGCGCCAGTAAAGGCACCCTGAGAAAGGCCAACGGCTGGTGGCGCTTCTCTTCCAACGGCAGGGCCAGGTCTTCAAATGGTACTTGAGTGGCGATCGCGCCCCAAAAGCCTTCACTTGCGTCGGTTTAAAGGCAGACCATCATGTCTGCCCGTGGGTTCGCCATGGGAACCATCGCCAAGAGGGCTTCCTTGATCTTGTCCAAGCAGGCCAGATGGCCGACGTCCCAGCCAACGGCAGTGAGTTGGACGCGGGTGAGCTTCATCTTCTTCGTACTTCCAATTTGCTTGGTCGCTGCGTCAAGGAGTTGCCGGAGCGGCGCCACAAGCTCGGTGTAGCAGGGGATGCTGGACCGCATCCAGTTGGTTGCGCACATGAACTGTTGCGGGCGGCGCGAGCGCACACAATCCTTAGGTTTTTGTGGGGGAGTGCTGGATGCCTTCAGTTGAAACGACTTTGCCGCACCAGGCGGCCTTGGTCAGGAAGAAGTCGCATTTCTTTAGGTTGGGCTTCAGGCCGAAGGAGGAGCAGATCGTGAGGACTTGGTCAAGGAGGTCTTCAGGGGTCTCGGCGTAGCCAAGCATGTCGTCGAGCCAGGCGAGGAGTCCCTTGAACAGTAGGTCGGCAAACATGAAGTCCACCGCCGACTGACAGAACGCCACCGAGTCGGTCTGGCTCATAAGCACTCTTGTAGGCGTGTACACTCCAAAGGGGGCCATGAAGGAGTAGAACATCTGGGAGTCTTCATGGAGCGCCAGCTGCCAGTAGCCCTTGAACCAGTCGAGGGTGAAAAACGCCTGCGCGCCCACTAAGACAGTCAGGCGGCGTCGAGGTTCGGCATAGGCTCCGTGCACGCGTTGATAGGCCGGCTGTCGATGGTCATGCGCAAGTCGCCAGGGTCTTTCTTGGGGACGATGCGCGGCGCCGAGGCCCATGTTGCGCGGTTGTTTCGGTACACCAGACCAGCTGCTTCTAGCTTGCGCACATGTGTCTTCAGGAACTCCATATCCCCTGGGGGGTATCGTCGCACGCCACACTTGACAGGGACGGCGCCAGGCTTGATGCGCACCCGCAGCGGCTCCACCTTGATCGGCTCGTCATGGCCGATCTCCAGGTGGAATACATCAGCGTGCTTGGCCAGGAGGAGTCGCAGCTTCTCGAGGAGGGCCGAGGTCAAGCCTTCGTCTTCGGTGGCACGGAGCTTGTCTTGAATCACCGCTTCAACCACCGCTCGTCGCCTATTCCGGTCGCCTTCTGCGTCTTCAGCAGATGGGACTTGGATGTTGTGGGTGGCACAGTGCATGCCGTCATCACCGCACTCGTCGCTTGAGGCGGCCACTTGAGTCAGGCGGCTGACACTTGCCATCGCAGACGGCTTGTCCACGTCGCTGGCATCCCAGACTTCGTGCTTGGCAAAGGCGTGGCTGAGCAACTCGCCTGAGAAGCCCAGCCGTTCCATCACAGCCCGGCTGATCAGGAGCTCTGCCGCGTTGGAGGAAGTGTCCACCCAGGCCTTGAGTCCACGCAGGGACAAAGGTCCACAGGGGGAGTCCAGGTTGACGAACCTGAACTGCACTTGGCGGTCGACCTTGAGGGCAGGTGCTTGGCCATACGGCTGGATCACAGATGGCTCCGGTGAAATCACCTTGACTTCCACGCCGGCTCGCTCCAGGGCCTTCATGACACCGGCTGTTACCAATGTAACGTCGGAGCCGGTGTCAAGGAGGGTCGTCGTGACGGACACGATGCCTTCGATCTTGGCTTCGCGACCGAGAGACTTGTTCACGCTGCCTTGAAGCTTGGTCACCTTCCTGTTGTGCGCGCTCTCCCACTTGTCCATTTGCTCCTTGAGGAGGCGCTCGGATTCTCCAGGCCCGCACTTGGGGTAGTTTACCACCTTGTGGTTCTCGCTGCCGCACTTGAGAAATGTCTAAATCTTGCGTTCGTACTTCGGGCTGTCTTGCTCGGGGGCTGGGGCGCGCCGGGGAGGTCCACTGCTGCTGTCAACGCTGCCTTCAGATTGTCCAGGCTTGGACGGCCGCGATGGTGCTGCGGCTGCCGTCGCATGCGGTGCCGAAGTCTTCTCGTCTTCCACCGGGGCATACAAGTGGTACCCGACGGTATGACTGGCGCAGCCAGTCAACGAAACGGTACACGTTGGACTTCAACGGCTTGTTGCATTGGAGGGCCAGCTGGCGTTGGACCGACTTCTGCCGGCCAAGCGGCTTGATCGCCTTGACCATGATGTCGACAACTGTCTTGCCTTCTTGGCCCAAGACCAACGCTTGGTCGTCGCGCTCCAAGGCTCGCATCAGGTTGTCCAGCATCTTGCCAATGCGCGAGTCGGCGTCCAGGATAGTCGTGTCGAACTGGATCGCCGTGGTCAAACGCTTCTTGAGCACTTCTCTTCAAACGCCTTGCTAAACCATGCGCCCACTCTGCCTCCGTGACGCTACGGTAGTCGCGGTTGGCCATGTCCCACATCGCCACACGTTTCTTGGTAAAGACGTTCATGCACGCGCTGACAGGCATCACGAAGGGTCTTGAGCCATTGAGCTGAAGGGCGTTGATTTGGTCCAGGTACTTGTTGTACTGCCGGATAAATGCGCGCCGCTCCGACTTGGTCGAGCCGTTATACGAGGGCAGGTCAGGAAAAGCCGGCGCATTGGACACGAAGCCGTCGGTTGGTCCTGGAAGCCGCCGGCGCATAAGCGGGTCCTGCGGTTCCCAGCCGGGACGCCATCAGTATAATCCAGCTGAGTAACGGTGTTCGGCGTCTCGTCGGCAATGACTGAACTGAACTGGTAGTTTTACTTAATGCTACTAGTAGTATGCATACTACGTGGTTCTTTCGTAAATCACAATACTCCTTACGTAGTTACATAGTACTTGGAATTGCATACAATTTTCAAGATAACATGAATTGGATATACTTCGAAGTACTCCGAAGTATAACGCTAGGGATTTATGAAACAAAATTGTTTCGTACTCTGGTGGATTTTGTTTCGTGTTTGTTTCGTAAATCGTGTTATTGAAGTGTTGTAAGGTACTTCGAAGTAATTGTTTTCGCTCCCGTCGTTATCCGGACAGGAACCTCTAGCGGAGGCAGAATTAAATTGCAAACAGGGGTCTCTTACTACGAATTACTTTTTCTGGTCTATTTTAAGTCTAATCATTTCGTCCAATAAAAATGCGCCAACAATGCACATCTTTCAACCGCATGACAATGGCTACAACCGCACGACGAATGGCGGCCTGCTGCACATAATGGAGACTAACGGCCTTACCGATCATGAGACCATGAGCCGACCTCTAAAAAGGCTCATAGGTCATTCTGCATGCAGAACAGTAATGCATCAATTATTGACACTATTTTTGGTCAAGTTTTGGCCATGACTTCAAATCCCAGTAGCTCGACGATTATTTTAATGCTGATACAGTAGCACCAGAAGAGAATATAAAACGCCACCATTTTTTTGACGTATCATTGAGCATGATTGGACTGCAGTACATTTCAGATTTGTGTTGAAATTAACATAGACATACCATACCACAGTACAGTATAGCATATATTAATATATGCATACAGTAGATAGTACTTCGAAGTATTTGCCAAAACAAATATTAAATGTAATCACATCATAAAGTTATACTAGCCAAGTACACGTAGCCATAGGCGGAGGCGGCAAGGGCGAGCAGCGCCAAATACAAGTTATTATATACAGTACTACTGGGAACATGGCAAAGCCTTGAAAAAAATGGTAAGCACCAGAGTCTGTAGTAAACGAGTTTCGTGATCTAACTGTATATTTATTCACAATGTGTCGAATGCCATGGCTATGGACTGTGATGATCACACTTCGACACTCCAGCTAAAAGCTGAGCTACAACGTGTTTCATGAATGTGCGCATCTTCCTCACATGCCGTATGCCACCACCTCATGTGCTACTTCGAACCTGTAGTTGGGGGCTGGCTTCGTAAATTCATTCAGAGCCGAGTGTTACAGAAGTATTCCGCGACCAACCCCTAATTAGTCGTCAACCAGAAGTGTCCACAGCATAACCTTACTGTACAGCTCACCCTCACCCCGCGAACAACATTGCTAGCAACTACTACTACACCTTTTTTCTATTGAGTTGGGACTTTTTTCAACGTTGTTGGCTTGGCGCTCATTCGAAAGGGCGATGTGTCCATTCATTTGGCCTTGTGGCCAATAGAATTGACACAAAGTGCCGCAACACCCTTTGAAATGTACCATGCTACCAATGGAAAAGGCTCCACTACCCAACAATATGCCAAGTAGCATTTCGAATCTGCCGTGCTTGAAGTTGAATTGGATCGAATATTCTAGAAGGTTGCAGTTGGGCGATCTTCGCGCCCATTTTTTTCACTTTTCAAAATCGCATTCCGTGCACCAGTACGACGTCATCGCTCACGATACACTAACCATGCTCATAGCCACGCAAGAAATACAAACGCATCCCTTCGTCTGGAGTACTTCTACGGTCATGCGGACCGAATGGAAGACATGGAAGTAGGCATGTAGCTGTTTGCTGCAAGTTTCGATGATTTTATCTGCTTTTTTCATGCCGTCGCGTATTTGATAATAAAATTTCATATTCGATCCAACTCAACTTCAAGCACGGCAGATTCGAAATGCTACTTGGCATATTGTTGGGTAGTGAAGCCTTTTCCATTGGTAGCATGGTACATTTCAAAGGGTGTTGCGGCACTATGTGTCAATTCTATTGGCCACAAGGCCAAATGGATGGACACATCGCTCTTTCGAATGAGCGCCAAGCCAACAACGTTGAAAAAAGTCCCAAGTCAATAGAAAAAAGGTGTAGTATTAGTACACCATTGACTTAAATGTTTCGAATGCATGTTAGCAATGTGAACGCCTGCGCTGGTCCTCTGAGATCATTCTCGGCGAAAAGCTCGACGATACAGGTATAGCAATACGAAGGCGATGCGGTCGAACAATTGATACATTCGCTGACGCTGTAGCGCACACATAACCCACGCCCAGAAGTCTCATATAAGCTTCGAAGCCTAAGCCTTACTGGAGATCTTTGCTCCTTCAAACGGAACCACTTCCAAGGTCCATCCACAATAATAACCTCTATAAATAAGTACAACGAGTGAGAACCATTCATTTATTGTCCTTTTACCCATAATTTGGACTTTTGTGCTGATTCGCCAAATCTATCGATCGATTCTTCGACTTTTCGTGAGGTGGCTGGCCTTACTTCTGATTATTAACCAATCAGAGTGCATCATGGTTTCTTTGCCATATAATTGGTCAAGACGATCATTTTTATCGACTTCGAAAATGCAGAAGTGCTAACATGTAAGTTCCCAGCGACTCAAACTGCCACCATCAGCTTAATGCTCAAGTCAGCAGTTCATCGCACTCTCTAGTACACTCACTAGCATTTTTCCTTAGTGCTTATTGAAGTCGACATCGAATGACGAATGGTCGATGCGAATTTCTTGTTAGGAAGGACCAGCAGCATCACTACTACTTCATAGTTTCGGTGGACTGGGGCCAACACCCAAGGTCCTTCCAATTCAAAATGAGGAAGTGATTGGTAAAACTACCGTCAGTAAGAATCATATTATCGGGGCATAGTCACCAAAAGTTTGACCAAATCAAGTCGTTTGCCCGCGACGTTTCGGGGTTTCGAGATCAACGAGTAAATTGCTGTAAACGACCTATTTACAGTACCAGTAGTTGACGGGCTTGGCCCATGTGATTACTTGGTTTATGCCAAGATGCAAAACTAGTAAGGCGACCAAGGTCGGGGACATGTGCGACGGCGCCCTAGCCCAGCACTTCCACCAGAGCGCCCACTACGGCAAGAACAACCACTACCTATGCTGCGACAAGACGAGGACCAAGTCGTACTTCATGACCATCGCCCAGGCTCAAGCGTGCGGATAGGAGCAAGGGATCGCATTCTACAGTCCTGTAGCTCTCAATCCAATAGCTGCAGCCTACAGCAATGTAGCAAAGAGAATAGAACGGTCCTATTGGTCAGTTATTTTCACTTTTCTATCATATAATTGGACAAAAATTTGGTAAGGCAGCCTGCCTTACGAATTCATCAAAAAGATTAAGGGATTTAAAATATTCCCTACAAAGATGAAGCTTCATTCAATAAAATTTGAACTATTTCAGATCGATTTATGGAATTCGTAAGGCAGCTCACCTTGCGAGCCTACTAAAACCTACTGTTTCACCTTACGAATTCTGTATTATGTCCTGACTTTTGCATGTAAAGATCGTCCAGTATCACACTAATTTCATTCAAACACTAATTCGATGTTGAGTTAGTCGAAGAGTGAATTTGATTGGCCACTTGATTAGTGTTCTGGTTTTTGATTGATCGATCGCTTGTCTGCCGATTTGGTGATTCTCCTCATTCGATTGAGAGCCCCACTCCAATTTCGAATCGACTTGACAATAAGTACTACATGTAGGTGGCATCGGACATCAAACCGACAAATTTCAAGTAGGGGATTGGATGACTGATATGAGAGGATTGCATTGGTCGATGCTAATGTCGTTCGTGTACATATCATAAACATTGCGCAATAACATGATGCTATTGGTAGTAATAAACGAAAGCAGTTTCATATCCATTATTATCCAACATGAGTCCGACAGGTAGACGTAGCATCCACAGCTGATCCGTCCGCTTGCTGTCGTGGAGGCGGTAGGCCAAGGGCCAAACACAGCGTAGTGCGCGGTGAGGCCCAGCAGGCTGGCGTAGGAAGCCATATAGCACCGTCGGCTGGTCTGGAGCGCCTTGTCCAGGAGGTGCTTGGTGACCATCCCCATGACTGAGTGGGTGGACTTCGTTGAGTGGTTGAACTTGGGCAGCAAAGTGGTGTAAGTATGTTTTCCCCCCTAAAGCAACGAAGCAACTGTGTTGGATGGATTCATTTCTCAAAAGGCGATTCCTACCGCTCGTTCGGGTCTGCAAGCGTGGCAGCAGTGGTTCGTGGCCGATCCTGGTGCAGGATCAGTTTGTGCCTTGAAGGACTACAGTGACATGATTCGAATAGATCTTGAAGAAACTACTCAGAGCGTCTGACCTTGGAAATGCCATTAACGAAGTACCAATCGTACGACCAGTTTGAAGTAGCATATTCTGGGTTACCAAGTCGTACATTACGCTCGTCTATTCCAAGAGGTTCGTCGTAGGAAGCGACTAGATTCATTGTAATTCAATATGTATTTCCGGGTACTTGTATGTGCGACCAGCCCCGCAGGGCAGATTTGTGTACTTTAAAGCTGTTTTGCCAGAGAAATGGAGCATTCCAGATAGTGGAACGGGTGCAACGTGGCGTCGGCTACGTTTTGGCCTGTCTTTGTAACCTCAGACTACCCCAGACTGCTCTTGTGCTGTGGCCAGGTTTTGTAACTTTTCAATTGTAACTTGACAGAACTTTGACCAATCAAAACAATGTCGAATGAATTTGTCGTTTTTCCACTAACGTTACCAAGTACCAGTACTAGTATACATGCCATACATCGTACGTACGTACTACTGGGTGGTACATACGGTATACTGAAGTACAATCGCAAAGTACATGTACGTAATGCTGATGTTGATGGTAAACCATAGAATTCTCCAAAATCTGTGACAAATCTGCGAGCGTCGCCTGCAATTCTTTCTCAGATAAGCAATGGACGTACAGTAGTACTTCAAACACCAAAAGGTAACGTTACAAATAATTCCGAGCCACACACTGTGTAGTAAATATTTTAGTACTACAGTACGTAGAAGTACCTTAGTACTAGTACCAATGATTTTAATAATGATAATTGTACTGCGTAATACTCCTCGTAATATACTACTCCATGAGCTATGCTTCATTGTGCTTTGGGTGGTTGCAATGCATTGGTGTATCTCAACCCCTGGCTTCACGCATGCCTTCGTTCGTATCAAGGCCTGTTTGACAAATCATATGGATCATCGTTTACTGTTAATGTCAAAGCGTTGACGTTGACGTATACCCAGTACTAGTACTACGTAGTACTAGTACTGAAAGTATAGGTCGGATTGAAAATCGTCACATCAATGACCAAACCTTCATTTGGCGCCGAGCGCCCGGAAGGCCGTCTGCGCAAGCGCGGCCGTACGAGAGCGCGGATCTAAGCTTCTCACTTCACCGAATAATCTATCTTTTCTTCTTGTCGGGCAGCGGCAGGTACTGTAGGCCGTAGGCCTGGATGTAATGACCTAGCATTATCCTAATTTACGCTCATCTCTACTAATTAGGATATGACCTAATATTAATGTTGGATGACGTTTAGATGACGCATGATACTTACTATCACGGATATTTGTAGTAACGACATAATTCGAAGTACAATTTATGTTGCAGCGCAGCGAACCGCTACTGTAATCAAAACAGTAAAGATTACCCCTTTGGTGCAGCACGCCTTGGCTGCATTATTTCTTTGAGGTTCAAACCTGCTCTAATAGCGTAGAAATCTACCGATGGAACAAACCTAAAACTTCTGTGCACTCGGTATGGTATCGCGGGGCCACTTATCGGGTACGGGGGTTGAAGGTGAAATTGCCAGCCATCTATTCTGCCATGGGGTAAGGGTGCGCGTCAACATCGACTAACGCACTCGCATATGATCACATGCGTCCTGTCCCACCGCCACAAACTTGACGGCGACAAGGTTTAATTTCTCATTCTTCAGTTTCCCTCGCCACCAACAAGGGGCCAGGATGAACACAGCCGATCGAGGAATGGATCTGCAAGAGCGTGTGTCGTACATCCAGTCTGCCACCAACGACAAGGACGTAGACGGCTACGACGAAGCCAAGACGCCCTGCCAGCTTGAAGACGGAGCCCTGGTTGAAGGGGGCGCCCTGGACCTGCTCTCTCGTGAAGCCATGGGCCTCTTTGCGCAATACGCCGCCATCGGTGTCATCTACGGCATGATCCCAGCCCTCAACTACCCCATTTTCAACGTGTACCTGCAATTGGAAGGCTACCAAACAGCTTCGTACACCACCCTCGTGACTTTGGGTTGGTCGTTCAAAGTGTTCATGGGCATGTTGTCCGATTGTGTACCGATATTTGGCTACCGCCGCAAGTCGTGGATGTTGATCGGGTGGGTGGCCACGATGATCTGCTTGACGATCATGACGTTCTCTTCGTTGGGTGACCCGTATTGCAACCGCGAAAAGGCTGAGGAGCGAAAGTCCAAGGCATGCTCCAAGCCGTACTCGAACGCGTCGGTGACGGATCTTGACTTGTTCAACACGAGCGCACCGGACAACGGTGGCTTGTTTATCATTTTGTCCATGTTTGTGTCGCTGGGGTACGTCACGGCTGCGTGCGCGTCCGACGCCATGGTGGTGCAGTACGCCCAGCGCGAACCCCTGGCCATCCGCGGTCGAGTTCAAACGGCCATCTACACGGTGCGCACCTTAGCCGGCATCATCGCATTGATCGTGACCGGGTTCGGGCTGAACGGTGTCAACTACAACGGGTCGTTCTCATTCTCGATGGCCCCCAACGTTCCGTACGCCATCTGTTTGATTCCGTGCGTGTTCGTAGTGCTCACGACGGTGTTTGTCGTCCAAGAGACGAAGACGCCGGCCATTCCGTTCAAGGTGTGGGTGGGCAACTTCTGGGACTTGCTGCAGAAGCGCGTGATGTGGCAGATTTGCGCGTTCCGGTTCATCAACAACATGTTCCAAAGCATCGGGTCCACGGCGGGGTCTCCTATGTCCAGCATTTGGGCTGACGTCGAGCCCTTGAATGACTCGTTGTCGGCTATCATTGGGAACGCCATCTTTTCCGCCATCTTGATTGTGGTGGCGAAATGGGGATTACACTGGAACTGGCGGTGGACCATCGCCCTCGGCACCATCGGGGTCATTCTCATCGATGGGATGGTTATCTTTTTCACGATCTGGGACGTGGTACGCAACCAGTGGTTCTACACGGGCGTAGCGTTGGCCGACAACATCCCGGGTGGCGTGCGCTTCATCGTGGCGACGTACTGCGCCGTGGAAATCGCCGACGTCGGCAACGAGGGGGCCACGTACGGCTTGGTCACGACCGTGTCCAACTTGGCGTCTCCGTTTGCCTCCGTGCTCTACAAGTATGTTGATTCGTACTTGACACTGTCGCAAGACGACCTCAAGTCTGACACGACCGCCGTGCGCTGGGACGTGACGTACTCGTACTTTATCGCGTTCGGGTGCAAGTTGTTTGCGTTGACATGGTTGTGGATGCTGCCTCCTCAGCGCCCTCAAATGCAAGAGCTCAAGAAGAAGGGTGGCAAGAGCAAGTTGGCCGGGGTCATTTTGATCGTGGTCTTTACGTGTTGCTTGTCGTTCTCGGTCACGACCAGCATCATGTCGATCTACCCTTCCACCAAATGCTACCGCATTGCTGGTGGCAACGGCAAGTTGGACCCCAACACTAGTAAATGTCCATTGGTCAAGGCCAAGAAGGGCTAGATGCACTCGGATCACCCAGTAGTGAGTCATAAAGATATGTTACATTAAACAATTGTGCAGTATTCAATCAATGTGTTGAATCTGACAGGGACTGTCGAGGTCCATCTTAGAAGTTCCTTCAGCTAAATATGTAGTAGCATATCCCATTGAATGGGACCATGCAGCTGAAAGAAGGCTGATTGTACCCCCGCACACAACAATTGTAATCGAGCGCATGTATACGACGTATATTAGAATCGATCTCCGGTTTGAACCCTGCGACCGCCAAACATGGCAGCATGTCGGTTGCTCATTTTCAGCATCAGTGTGCCACCAATGGGCATCACCCACATCACCGCCTGCAACTCGTGGCGGCGTTCATGTTAGCGTTGGTTCCACGAGAACTCGCTGTGACAAGAGCTATAGCTTGTTTGTATATTCAATGACTGATGAGGGGATGGGTGATCAAGCATTCGATGTACTGTACGTATGCCTGCACCATGGGCAGGGTCGGGGCCTCAGATGGCTACGTCGATTACGATCCTCGTTATATGAGTCTTCCCAAAACAGTATCACATCACTTGGACGAAATCAGTGAGGCCTTTTACCAAAAATCTGGACTTGCTGATTCGCCAAATGTATCAATAACGTTAGACTCATTGTAACGTTATTTTTGTATGAAAAATCCTCCTCTGTCACACTACTAGTTTAAGTCACACACTAATTCGATGTTGACTTGGTGGAATAGTGGATTCGATTCGCTACTTGATTAGTGATCTGGGTTTTGATTGGTCGATGCTGCTCATTTGATTGACAGTAAGCATCCCACTCCAATTTGAATCGACTTGACAATCGAATACAGTACCAGTATACTGTAGTACTTACTTAGCAAATCGATTTGAGAATGAACTAGCCAATCAAAATCCATTCTAAACCCCTTTTACAAGATTTCTGAATGGTTCAGCCAATCAAAGTCATTTCTAAAAAACCCGTTGCAGGTTTGAACTGTCAGTCAAATTCTCATTATCCAATTTGCGAAGCAATGTTCACCGGCGCCATAAACTCATCGGTACAACACGCGGTCGTCATAATCCCGCCCCCCCACCAACTCATGTCTTCTCATACCGTTGGATCCAGTTGGAGATGGTGGTACTCACAGACTTGCCAAAGACACAAGCAATGGCTGATGCCTAGGAAGTAGTAGCGCATGCATGATGGTACTTCTGGACGCATGTTGATATATGCTGGACGTCCTGCACGTTCATGCCGTCGATTGAAATTTGGGAAAGTACTGTGAGAAAGTCGGAGCGTATTGAGCAATACAGTACACCATTGTTCGTAGACATTAGTGAATACAGGATATATTGCCAAGTTCATTCAAAACCGGTTTCACTTTTGGACTGACAGTGAACAGTCCAAATTTGAGTGAGAAGGACAATATGAGACAGCAGTACAGATTTTAAAGTAGCATTGTAGTTTTGAGTCATATGGAAATATATTTAACGAATCATATTCAATGTTGCATCAAAATCTAATTTAATTGGCTAAAATTGTATTTCGCGACAAAAACATTTTAACATGTAAATCGAGCCAGCGGTGAGTGAGCTCGTGGGTTGAATGCAGACCATCGGCCCCAACCAGAAAGCCCGCAAGGCATACTCCATCGGATTGAAGATTGAGATGCTTGGCCTCCTTCAAGACAGGAATCCTACAATCCATTGGTTTGGTTTCATGAGTAGTACAGGTATGTATGCTGGTGGGCAAGTAAGAACAATCGAAAACTAGTGATGTGAACTTTATTGAACGACACTACTGAACACCTTTAATATATAACCAAGGACTAGGTCGGTTAACCCTTCTTGGCCTTCACAGCGGGGCAGCCACCCGTGTTGGGGTCCAACTTGCCGTTGCCACCAGCAATGCGGTAGCATTTGGTCGAAGGAAAAATTGACATGATGCTGGACGTGACCGAGAATGCCAAGCAGGACGTGAAGATCACAATCAAAATGACCCCGGCCAACTTGCTCTTGCCACCCTTCTTCTTGAGCTCTTGCATTTCAAGGCGCTGGGGAGGCAGCATCCACAACCATGTCAACGCAAACAACTTGCACCCGAAAGCGATAAAGTACGAGTACGTCACGTCCCAGCGCACGGCGGTCGTGTCTCTCATGAGATCGTCCTGCGACAGTGTCAAGTACGAATCAACATACTTGTAGAGCACGGAGGCAAACGGAGACGCCAAGTTGGACACGGTCGTGACCAAGCCGTACGTAGCCCCTTCGTTGCCGACGTCGGCGATTTCCACGGCACAGTACGTCGCCACGATAAAGCGCACGCCACCGGGGATGTTGTCGGCCAACGCTACGCCCGTGTAGAACCACTGGTTGCGTACCACGTCCCAGATCGTCATAAAGATGACGAACCCATCGACGAGGATGACACCGACGGACGCAATGGCGATGGTCCACCGCCAGTTCCAGTGCAATCCCCACTTGGCGACTGCAACCAAGATGAAGGAAAAGATGGCGTTCCCAATGATAGCCGACAACGAGTCGTTCAAGGGCTCGACGTCAGCCCAAATGCTGGACATAGGAGACCCCGCCGTGGACCCGATGCTTTGGAACATGTTGTTGATAAACCGGAACGCGCAAATCTGCCACATCACGCGCTTCTGCAGTAAGTCCCAGAAGTGACCCACCCACACCTTGAAGGGAGTAGCCGGAGTCTTCGTCTCTTGCACGATGAACAACGTTGTGAGGACGACAATCACGCACGGAATCAAACAGATGGCGTACGGAACATTGGGGGCCATCGAGAACGAGAACGACCCGTTGTAGTTGGTCCCGTTCAGCCCGAAACCAGTCACAACCAACGAGATAATGCCGGCTAAGGTGCGTACTGTATAGATGGCCGTTTGGATGCGGCCACGGATGGCCAGCGGTTCGCGCTGGGCGTACTGCACCACCATGGCGTCGGACGCACACGCAGCCGTGACGTACCCCAGCGACACAAACATGGACAAAATGATAAACAAGCTGCCGTTGTCTGGCGCGCTGACGTTGAACAAGTCGAGATCCGTCACCGACGCGTTCGAGTACGGCTTGGAGCACGCCCTGGACTTTCGCTCCTCAGCCTTTTCGCGGTTGCAATATGGGTCGCCCAACGACGAGAACGTCATCACACTCAGACAGATCATAGTGGCCGTCCACCCGATCAACATCCACGACTTGCGGCGGTAGCCAAAGATGGGAAAACAATCCGAGAACATGCCCATGAACACTTTGAACGACCAGCCCAACGTCACGAGGGTGCTGTATGACGCCGTCTGGTACCCTTCCAATTGCAGGTACACGTTGAAAATGGGGTAGTTGAGGGCTGGGATCATGCCATAGATGACGCCGATAGCGGCGTATTGTGAGAAGAGGCCCATGGCTTCGCGGGAGCACATGTTGAGGGCACCACCAGCCACCAACGCGCCGTCTTCGAGCTCGCCAGGGGTCTTAGCTTCGTTGTAGTCTCCGTCTTTCGGTTCGTCGTCTTTGGTTGCCGAGTGAATATACGACACTCGCTCTTGCAGGTCCAAGTCTTTGCCAGTGTTGTGGACACTCATGGCTTCTAGCACTGTGCTGGAAAATTGAACAATAACTAGTTGGGACCAGGACACGTTGTTAGAGATTGACACTGATGCATCGTTTATGTGGCAAGGTATGGTTTCTGATCGCCAATACTGAACGTCCACACCTTTTGACAAAAGATACGCGTGTCAGTGAGCCAGGGCGCTAGCCCCCCCGGGGGGTACTGTACATCTAGGACACGCCGATGGATTCAAGGCATGAACGTTCATGTGTAGGCTGCTACTGTGATACAAATGTGGCTGGGAAAAACTGTGCAGTATCTACCTATTAGTACATTATTGCTGCAGTGTTGTTGAATGGATGTGATTAGCTCTTGGTGCAATACTAACGTAGGGTCAAGGGTTCAACTCCCTTACTCCTCATCTTTTTTATCCATCATAGTACAGTAGTACCCATTGCCACGATCTGGAGTTGACGAAAGTTCAACTTCGCGAACTATTGACTGTGAATGACGCAAGATACAGGTGTGGTTGTGCTCCGGAGTATTCTGGAGTACTTCGGAGTATGTAGTGGTCTGGCCCCATAACAACGACCCATGAAGGAGATGTGTTGAGATTGTTTGCCAAACTCATAGTGGCGCAATACACTGCGACAGAGCTGGGTTTGCTTTGGGGTAGGGGTACAGTTATTTTCGTACATGTTGTGTCCAAGATCTGATTTCACCTTGGCATACATAGATGGTGACATTCGAAAAGTTACTCGATTCATGGCTATGCGCTCAAAAAACAATTACAAAGAAGGGTCATGGAAGCTTGAATATTGCCGAACATTTCGGTTCTACTGGTACTATTTGAACCAAGATATGTAACTTGAAGTTTGTATTGGACTTGCTTATGGCATAAAAGGTGGTGTTTCATCGCGTGGCTATGTCTGTCTGCCAAAAGTACGAAAGACCAGATCGTTTCAAGAAATACTACTACTGTAGTACTGTAGTATGTACTACTGTAATACTTTGGTGACGTTAGTACAGTACCTGTACTGTAGTAGTATGTCAATTAGCGCACTTTGCGGGGTGTTGTCGCCCACACTTAAGTACAGTGCTCGGCGAAAAAACGCAGTCAGTGCTACTGTCAAGGTCATTTCATAAATGTATGGAAAGTGTTATTGAGCTGAAGTGTAATAATATTAAATTGGTGATGGCTGAAACGGGGCTGACCAAATGCATCCTATTCGATAATAAATGTTTAGTATTGTCCAGTCAGATTCAGGTATTAGTGCAGTGTAACGTTACGACCGACATGTCGCAAAAACGGTCAAATTCACGAATTGCACAAAATGGACATGCTCATTGGATTCAGGAGGGGGGTTTACCCCGAGAACCCTCCAACCTACTATAACAAGATCGCTGCCTACTATAACAAGATCGCTGCCAGAGGCGTGAAACTGGGCGATGGCTGCCTTACGATCACTATTCACGTATCGATGCTGCTGCACCTTCACCTTGAAGGGCATGTTGGACTTTGATGTTCAAAATTGATATTTGATTTCTATTTCAAATCGTAATCAGAAAGGCTTCATTAGTACAATTTTATTTTATTGCAAAGGCCAACACATACTGCGTTTTTTCGCCGAGCACTGTAGATGTGTCGCGCTTCGGTGCCTGACAGCGGCCATCTCCTCGTAGCTATGGGAGAAATACTCCACACCACTCATCCTAATTCCCCTGTTCTGCGTTCTAGTCCTCCTGAACATCCGCTGTATCTGGTCGCTACCCTCCTCTTCCCCCACTACTGTAAGTGCTTGGGCCTACTTTGCCCATCGTGACAAATTCCAGTGCAGTCATTCATCCCCAAACGTTTGAAGTCTAGTATAAACGAATATCCTGCGTAATCCAATAGTATATTCAATTTAACAGGATTATAAAAATTAGTACCTGAGCATACTGTATCCAGAGCCAGCAAGTGTCACCGCAGACGTTATAATTCTCCCATACTTCATAACCCTTGCACATAAGTACCTCTGTAAGGACATATTTCTCAGGATATTTCTCAGGATGTCGGGGGATGACTGTAATTCCCTGAGAGCAACAGTTCCACTGGTTCTTTTTATGTCATAGTCAAGTCCAAAACAACGCATTCCACCTAACGTTAGGGGTTAAGTGAGTATTGTCCAGCCCAACACGACCATGGATAACTCCGAATGTGCTACAGGCAAATTGCACAGTTGTGGGTTCATTTATTGTAACGTTAATAGCGTGGTTTGTTGTTTCGAATATTTGTATAACCTTACTATACATTTTCTGGTATATAATGCTGTACCAGGTTACAGTAACAACGGAGTACATATAGGTACAGGTGGTGATCTATTGCGTTCTGAAAGGTCGCGATCGAAAAGATATCGCTTCCAATTCTATCAAACTTCACATGGCCGACGTGGAATCTACCGGCCCGACGGTGGCGGCGACGGCGCCAGTCGCTGCGTCCAAGAACTCTCAGGTGATCAAAGTGTACATGCCGACGTACATCATGGCTCCAACGGAAGACGAACGGTGAGCAAGCACACTCTCCCAACCAACCAACCTCCATGGAATGACGAGTTATGTGCAGGTTTCGACGCAAGACTGTGTGTGCAATCGTGTCGGATTGTCTGGCCAAGGAGCTTGGGAACAAAGAGTACGACGAGGACGACTCGAAGCTCTGGTGTGCGTCCATCGCCGACGCTGTCAAAAGCCGCATTCGCAGTATACTACAAGTCACGCGGCGTTGATATATATACTCACGACGGTTGTTTGTGTAGCCGAGTGCAACTTTCCTCGCTACAAGATCATTGTCCAAGCATTTGTGGGCCAGCAAAAGCTGCAGGACGTACGCATTGCGTCGCGGTGCCTCTGGGACAACGACCATGACAACCACGCATCCGCCGAATACGCCAACGTAAGCTTGACATATCTGACTTTGACCTTTTCGCTGATCGAATCGCTCTCGTGCTGCCACGTGTGTGTGTACATATACCATCGTTCACATGGCTTGACAGGATGTATATTTGTGGCTGTAGCAATCGATTTGGGCGACGTGTATTGTATTTGGTATGTACGCCGATTAACAGCGTAACCAAGACTACGACATCGCGAGTAAACTACGTTACCTTCCACAGCCAACGATAGTCTAAGCCATACAAATGAATCGTTTCGTTGCAAACTGGGGCATAGTTGCTGCGCAACTGTATGGCAAACAATGAGGTGGTGGCCACTTTATACAATAACAGTTACACACTAAGGGTAAGTCGTCGCCAATTGCTACTACTACACGCAGCTGCCTTCACAGTAGTAATAGATAGGGGTAATATTTTGATTAGGGGACTGAATCTACTTTTGACATGACCGTTCATGCCGACTGCGCCGCAATGGCTTCCTTGGAGATCTGTAGATCCATGTCCTCTTCGTGTGTACACAGGGTATGCAAATTGTCAAGCAGCAGCCGCACCTCCATCTTGAGCTCGATCGCGTTTGGGTACGTGATGAGCTTGAGCGACTTGGCGTGGAATTGCGAACTGCCCGACAATTTCAAGTTGATCAGTGCTTCCCGCTCCGTGGGGCCATCTCCAATGGAGATGATGTGCTTGGGAACGACGTCGGTCACGTTGTCGCAGAAGTACACTTCGTGCTGAAACGCCTCAATCTTCCACTTCTTCGGGGACCCAGGGTACAAGTCTTCATACGTCGAGCGCGCTGACACGACCTTGATGTGTTCGCTGATGATGGGAAGGCACCGGGGCATGAACAAAGACGCAGAGAGTTCAACCCATCCGGTCTCTGCGGCGGTGATGATCACCACGCGGCCGTACTTGACGGCGCTCTCCAACAACTCAACCACGCATTCTTCGAGTTCTTCCAGCTGGGATTTCACGTCGTCAGGAATGGCAGGCTTCTCGTTGACGTACTTTGGCCGCAACCCGAGCTTACCGACCCATGTCGATGCCAGCAACGTGTCGTCTAGTGTCAGACGTAATGGACATGATCGACGACAGCATGCAACGCAACCGTACCCCAGTCCAAGAAGATCACAGTGTCGTTGTTCATGTTGCCAAGGATGGGCGTATCCGTAGGGAACATGGTATCCACAGGGAAACCGTTGGGAGCCATCGCGTCTCTGGTGATGGTGCTGGTGTTCTCGGCAGTCGAGACCAAGAATGGTGTTACCACACGGCGTACTTACGCCTGCGATACGCTTCTGCCATTCGGAGTTTTTACTGTACTTAAAATCAAGAGTTTAAATGTTCACTTGATATTGGTATGCAATACAATAAACGCCCAATTCCGCCAAATGACGTGTGTAATTTTGTATCAAGTGTGTTGAGGTTTGCCCTTTGGTTTTGCATAGTCAAATCAAGTGATTTGCCCGTTTTGAGGCCCAAAGCCCTCCAAATATACGTTTTCGCAGGTACACCACTCCAGGCGCTTTGCCATGCGTTTCTGATCCCATACTTGGCGACTCCGAAAATTCCGACGGCGACCACCCCAAGGATCAAATGCATTGAACCTTGGCGTTCCAGCTTACAACCTACGTCATCCTGATGTATATCCCCCTAATAGGTTAAATTTAGTTGACTGTGGCCAAGCTGTGTATACCGGTAGTATAGCGTATTCGCATCATTGATGCATCTAACTTGAGGCATTTCACATGCCAGCGAAATAATTATGGAGTACTCTACGAAATAATATATTCAGAGCAATTTTAAGCGGCAACCAGCCCTTGAGCTACAGTAGGTACTGTACTAACTGTAAATATCATGTCTTCTCTCGCTCCATGTGCCAAAAGTGACCTGCACTTTGCACCCCCACTCATGATAAAGTGATTTCATTGGATGAATACCCATGGTTTTCTTGAATACATTGGTTTGATTGGCTGCTTTCACCGATGACATCGTGGTCTCACATCCATCTGTGGAACTTCAATGTGACCTATCCAAGCAAACCTGTGGTACCAGCACAAAAGCAGCATAAGCTTACAGCATAACGCGACTGGTACTGTAATTCGTACGAATGAACGACCATCATACATTCTTGCGTTTACAATTTACAACAACTTAACAACTCAAATAAACTCGGACGACACGACGTCACAGTCATCCCATTTTTTGGAGGTGCCGTTGTCGCCCCCAACAGGCACGCACTTCCACCCAAAGTAGAAAAATGCACCGAGGCAGCAGTAGAACGCCGCACGAATGTACGCGCCATCGATGGGAATGTCAAACGCGTACAAGAAGATGGTCGTGCAAAACAGGGCGAGGGCGACGCTGGTGGCCATTTCGCGTTTGCGGAGGGGGAGCATGTACTTGTCGGCAAACAGGTTTCGACGCAGGACGACGGCAGAGAAGCCGGCGAGGACCATGAGCAACGAGTACGTGTGGGTCGCGGGGCCGTCTTTAAGTTTGAGGATCCACGCCAGGGAAAACCCGGCGTAGCGCAGCACAATGTTGACGTTTTCGTTCTTGATGGACAACAAATGCACGACCAAGAGGTACAAGAACGACAGCCACAGCACGTCGAGCATGCCGTTCCATTGGTCCGTCGTGAGGAACAGGGGGGCGTCGGTCGTGCGTTCGTAAACGTCCGCGGCGTTGGCCAAACATGACACGACGACGTGGAAGATGCCAATGAACATTTCAAAGTGGCGCTGGTTCTGCTTCATGATGGCAATGGACGGGATCACAGACAAGTCGGACGCCACACGCAAGGGGAAGCCAATGCCAAGGCGCGCTACCGACGATAGAATCTCCATCTTGCGGTCGGGTGTGTGTGTGTGTGCGAGAGGTAAAGGTAGTTTTATAATATGACCGCTCTCAAGGATATCGGACGGCTTTTCAAAGGTTGGCGGGGGCAATCATGCTATCGTTCTGTCGTTCGACAAATTCGCCAATCAAGAATGCTCCAAGATATATCGACCGTGTCCCTCTGGCTGTATCATGGATCTTTTTCGTGTCCCTTCGCACATTTTTAGCATTGTACCTATGTCGGTCGGTATTCTGAGGGGGCGAGCGACTGCACTTTGGCCGTCAAAGTCGTGACAGCGCCATACTACCGGTAGTACAGACTTGACTTCGATGTTAACGTTTTTCAAGATATAGTATTCCTTGTAAGGTTGTTTCGAAGCAAAGTACTGGTATATTTCAACTGCACATACTACATACAGAACGAACACAACTCTTTGGTACTATGTGGTGTTGTTCACACACAAAAGTGCACAGCACCAGAATCGGTGCCCACGGCTACCATGTGTCGCAGCACCACGACCGACTGAATGGTTTGTCGTGGTGGTGGTAACACGAGATCTTGCCACGTCATCTGGACACTCCGAGTTGGTGGCGACGGCCACAGGCATTGGAAGGCGAGTTTCGTACCATGGCCAACCACTAGCCACGTCGACTGATCGGATTTTCGCGTCGTACAGAGCACCTGACTAGATTGAATCTCGTCCGGTAGGTTGGTCACGTACAGGATGGGATGGCAGGACGGCCACCGCCACAGAATCGCCTGCTTGTCGGTGGCTCCCACAGTAACAAACGTCGTGTCTGACACTTGGGCAATGAGCACGACCTTGGCCAGTGGATGGGGTTGCCATCGGCAATGCGCTCGACCTGTCCATGGATCAACCACGTCGACGTGGCCAGTAGTCGACCCCACGGCAAGGGACCCAAACAAAGCACCGAGGCTGGATATGCAACCGCCGCCGTTTAGTGTCCACTCTGTCGTCAATGTTGGATCTAGCACATTCATCCCAGGGAGGTTATCGACGGTATGTGTTGCAGTCGCCGCCGCATCTTGGTCCTTGTTATTCTGTTTTTCGCAATGAGGATAGTACCACGGCACGTTGTCCATCGAGTGCATCACCACCGTGCCAGCTGTAGCAACAGCTACTACTACATATCCGCAACTACCGGTACGAATGAAACGAGTAACTACATGCACGGCCACGAGCGGTTGCGCTGGTCGTTTCCATTTCCATATCGGAGCCGTCATCGTGTTGTTGTCGGCGTGGGCGTTGACAATGTACACGGACTGCGCGTCACAGAGCACCATGTGGTAGTGCACCAAGGCGGGGGTGGGCCCCCCAACGCCAATGGGCAAAATCGTGTGCACCGGCCATTTGAATTGCTCTTGCCACTGCATAGTCATGTTAGCCGTCCGCCACACTCGGACCACGCCATCACTCGTTGATGTAACCAGCCATCGACCGCCGCCATCTGCAGCCATCGCCCGTACGCGGCGTGTACGTGCGTCTCGGTTAATTTCGTGCACGACGAGTCCCTTGGGGGGCCACGGCATGGTATATGTTGTCCATCGGGGGGGCAGTGTGCTCCGTCTCGTGGGCGGGGGACGACGGCGCGCCAAGACCTGGCAGGCCGCCTCGGTCGTCAGCGCCATCGCCGGCGACAAGTGCGCCACAGGGAGGAAGGAGATGGGGGCAAGGAGTGGCAGCTTGAAAGGCGTGGCGGAGGACATGGACCACGGCAGCCCCAGGCACGAGTCAAAGTGTTCAAACCCGACCAAGTGCTGGAACTGCGTCATGTACGACGGGAACTGGGCGTGGGGAAACCTCACGAGGAATAGCCGCAGCGGCGCGCACAAGTGCAACCTCGTGGCGTCGGTGCCCACGACCTGGCCGAGCCGCAGCACCGTGTGTACGAGGCTACTCACGACGACCCAGTCCCCCCGCACGGACGACGACAGCAACGCGACCGTGGCAGGGATGTGGTACGCAGCGACGTCCCCCGGCAAGAGCGACACCAGTTGGCGGATTGTCTTGCATGTCATGTACACGTCAATGTGTTGTGGCGTCTAGATCCGGGGGGAATAACAATGATATTTATATGAAAACACAAGGCGTATACGTGTGTGTATATGACATCGCCAAACATATGGCTGGCAGCAGCATGTGATTCAAGTGCAACAAACATACCAAGGGAGTTGTAGTTGGAGGAGGACTAACAGGGGGCGACCAAGCATCGTCATCTTCGAGTACACGAATCCCTTTCAAGACACGTCGATACAGTGGTGGCAACACCACCGTGTGCAGGACCGTCGGATGTAGCTCGGCACAAATGTGCACAAGGGCGAGTCCGACGCCATTGGGTGAAAAGTGCACGGGACTAGGGCTTGGCAATGCTGCGGGGGGGAGGTCCCCTAGCGCGATCACGGACGGCAACACCTCGTGAGCGACCACTACGGGCCCCATGTAATCGCCTTGGGCCCATTGCCCCTAGTAATATTCCCAAGTCAGTTCGAAGTTGGAGTGGGATTTTCAATCGAATGAGCAGCACCAAATCGGCAGACAATCGATTGACCAATCAAGACCCAGATCAAGAATCAAGAAGCCAATCAAATCCACTTTTCGACCAATTCAACATCGAAGTAGTACGTGAGTGAAATTAGTATGACACGGGACGACCATTACACCCATACGTCAGTACAAACAATCGATCGATAGATTTGGCGAATCAGCACTAAAGTCAACAAAATATGGGGTAAAACGACAATACTAGTAGATATTCCCAATATTTTGAATGTGACACAGAGTTCTAGTTGGAGGAGACTGGGAAACTGGACGCAACCAGACAAACAACTACACGATCGGCCGTACCAGCGTATGCGCCACCACTCGCTTCAGCAAAGGCGAGCCGACTCGAAGCCATGTCAACAACACGGGCAGGATGTGGTCGAGTACGAACGAAGTGCCAAGGTGGTGCCACACATTCCGCAGCCATCCTAAACCACTAGTTTCCACAGACGAAGCCAGGCTCACTTGCAACGCAATGTCATCGACATGATCCAACAAAGTTGTGATCGGGCGGAGGATCAACATGTGAAACGCCAGTTGGTCCAACCATACGTGGCTCCATGTCGGCAGCAGTCGACGCACGGCATCGGCTTGCTGCGGCGGCGTCGATCGCGCCAGGAGGCGGCGGATGGTGGGCACGACCAAGGGGATGCCGTCCCGAGGCAGAAAGTACTTGTCTTTTGACTGCCACAGATCCACTGTGTGGTCGACCCAGTTGTCCAACGTGACGCTTGCTAAATACGCCCACACTGTGCCAAAGTACGGTGGAAATCCAATGCTCTACAAACCACGAGCCACCGAGATGGTTAAAGATATTTCAAAGAACCACGAGGTTAATCATTTACGCTTGTAAGGTGATTAAACGACTGAACGGCCAACGATCTCGTGGCTGGATTCGGGTGGAGGAGAGCGACGACAACGCGCTACGTACAGTAGAGAGAGATAGACATAGGTTTAGCAACTCATTCGCCCTGAACGTGTTGTTGTTATGAATACAAATATATATGTATATCCCCCACGAGCTGAATATATAAATATATATTTTAATATATATGTATCCACTGCGTTTTGTTACGAAGGACGTACTCGAATCGGTGTGGGCAACGACGCGAGTTGCGGAAGTGCTTTGTGGACCGAAAACGACTCACCATACAATTTCCCACCAAGTGCAAACTCGACGATAGAATGGCCGGAAAACAACGGGCGCTTGAGATACAGTTCTGCGACGATGCACCCGACAGAAAACCACGACCCAGCAACTCCACTGTCGTCCAACGTGTACGCAGGCGACAACACTGTCGCATACCGCGCTCCAAACGACTTGGCCGTCGGCAGCTTTTTGTGTCGCGCATGAAAGCCGTTCAATGACACCCCACGATGTGGTGGCTTTTCCTACAATGTATGCCGTCATCCACGATCATGATCCCACACACGAATACAGCAAATTACATCGTTCTACTCATATTATTGTGTTTAATCTAAACTGGACCGACATGGAACACAACCAAATGTACACAAGAATCGGCACAAGGATTTAGCCAATCGGATTGCAGGAAACCATCCTCAACGTCAAATTAGTGTGTGACTTCAATTAGTGTGATACCCATCACCATTTTTTACATACAAAATTCAGCACAAAGCATCGATCGATGGATTTGGCAAAGAATCAGCACAAAAGTCCTCATTTTGGGTAAAACGACAATACACAAGAGCAACAAACCTTGCGACCAGATGATTGTCGTGCGGCGGGGCTACTTCTTGGTGGCGCAAAGTACTCTTCGTCCACGACTAACCCGTGGGTGGCTGCGACATCGTTGCGTTGTGGGGATGATGTAGTATATGTGTGGTCATTGGGTCGCGTGGTCTGAGACGTGGTTCTGGGGGGATGCGGGTGGTGAAACACCTGGACAAACCCCATGTGCGGAACGTTCTTGTGTCGAACGGCACTGGCGCCGCTGAGATGCACCCCGAATGTGACATCGATCCACGCATGCAAGTGCGCCGACACGAACGGACTCTCAAGGACGCGGCGGTGGTACGCAATGCATGTGTCTGGCGTACTGCACCACGACGGCAAGTCCAGGGACAGCATGTCGTCGTGACAAGACACTAGCACACTCGGGTCAAGGAAGAGCTCGGGGATACACTCGTCTGGCGACGATGCTGCCATTTTCGCTAGCGATGTCGGGTATTCCCTGGGTTCAAACGTCGACCTCACGACGCGCTGCAGCAGTGCCCGAGGTAGCACTCGCGCCAAGTAGATGGCCACGGACAGGTCGCTCAAGCTAGAACCACATTCAACACATATTAGGTAGGTGGTGCTACCGAAGACTACATTGATTTGTAGTGTACTTTTCAGGAATGTGGTGCCCCGTGTGGCGGTACATCAGGTCCAAGTGGTCGTCGCCCTTGGTCAAGCGAAATTTGGACATGGTTAGGTCCCGCAAGTGATGATGACAGGTGCCGTCGTCGATATATGGCAACGTAAAGTCGGTAACCCAAGGAAGCACGGCATGTGCAGTGGTGGACGCCTGAACAGATGACTTGTGAATCAGACTTGAAGAATCACAGGGTATACGGTCGTGGTTCGTACAATCGACCGGCCAGCTGCAGCGTTGACTGCCATGAGGTATTCGAGGTTTGAGATGTCTCCAGCACACCATTGCTCGGTCATGCTTTTCCTAGATGTCACCGTTGTCGACGACGGAGAAGAGTACGTGGCGGCATGGAGCGCAACAGGGCAGACTTGTGCGAGATCGAGATGGGTGCGGTCGTCGTGCATATACACAAAGCTATGAGGAGATAGCGCGGATGGCCGAGTTTTAACCACGGGGGGTCTGCCATCATGACTGGATTCGATGGCGAGAAGCAGCACCTGGTAGACGGTGAAAAGTCGAGTAGATACGACATCGTCGTCTGCCTCCTAGTGAACGTAATGAGACTGGCTGCCCGTTGGGTTGGAGGATATAAGGGGTACCTTGGACGATGTATTACGTATAGAGTGCCTGTGCTGGACAAGTACATCATGCAGCGATGCATTTCTTGGCGGGCAAACGACGTACACGGTTCCAGTGGTGGCATGGACCACTGACTGCACGTGTTTCGACAACGGAGGGTTATCCCAATCGATAGTTGTCGAGAAGTCAGCATGACGTGAATCGCCAACTTCCTTTAGTATGGCTTCAAGTTCCGTTGCCCGTCGAGCATGACCGAGATCGTCGAGAGAAGATGATTCTGGTCGATGATGGGTCGCCGAGGTGTTGTGAGCGTACACGCACCATTCACGGCCGTCTGGCGAGTACACGCGATAGAGTGCATAGATGGAGGATGTGTCATTGGTTGCATAGGATTCCGTGTGCATGGGGAAGACGCATTCCACGTCCAAGTCGCGCCGCACGATCTGTTTCCGCTCATACCAAGACATCGGCATCACTTATGGCTCTTCTATTGGCGATCGCTGACTGGTGGAATTCTAACCAATCGAGATCCACAATACATTATGGTATTTTGAACTGTATCAAGCTCATTTAGATTAACATTAACAGTAAATATATTAACTGTAAGTCCTTGAATGGAACTGTCTACCAGCAATCGGACGCCTTGATATATTTGTCTATAAACCCAACACAGCGGTGTCTTCCTTTCTTGTATATAGCGCTGCATACTATATACTAGTTGCGAAGAACATGTAGCATTCCCATGAGGCACCATAAAGTAAGGTTATACCAAATTAGTGCCAAATGAAGAACAGTAACCTGTAAAACAGAATACTGAAAGACACAGTATTGGTGCAATGCAGCGATGCCATTGGTCCAATTCAACAGCCAATGGGATTGCTGCCTCTCAAAACACTTTCTCGGTTGGCCACCGCTGAGTTTTCGAAATCGCGATGACGACTGGTGTCCTTCTTCGAGCCTGCCGCGGAGTGGCGGCGGCAGCGGCGCCCCGACTTCGTCCGTCCAGTACGATGTTCATGGCCTCTTCTGTCCGCTTCTTCAGTGACGGTACATAACTCTCATCATGCAAGCTTTTCAGCTCACCGTACGTGATTGTAGAAAAAGTGCCAACCAACACAGGACGATGGGTTGTGGGGGACTCCGCGACTACGCCGTTGACCGGCAACGACTCGGACTTGCTCAAATTTGTCGACCAGGACAGTACCGAGACTCCGTCTCATGTATCTCCCTTGTCCACGCCTGAAATCCTGCGTGTCGGCAGCGGCGACGACGAGGAAACGCTGGTGATTCCGGGTGTGGAGAACGACTTGGAGTCGTTTGAGGTGGCGGAGGACGACGTCGACGACATCGACGACGAGTACGACGACGACGAAGATGTGTCGTCGCTCCAAGACCAGGTGTACGAGGACTGGAATATCGACGACAACGACCTGATCTTGCCGGAAATGATGAACTGGATGCTGCCCAAGGCCCAGCGCGAGCCACTTCGTGCCCCCAAGGAAAAGATCTGGACCGAGTTTGTCAAGGCTGACTTGGACCCCGTGGAATTGGCGCTGGTACGACAACTTGTGTCGCTCGTTGCTCGGATTGACATTTTTGAGTTGCTGTAGAACGTCGACCTGCTGCGACTGTTCATCTCGCCCACCGGCCGCATGCTGCCCCGCCGCTTTACCGGTCTCCGCGCCAAGCAACAAGTAAGTGTTCATAGCCCTCATGACGTAGTTTGGCTAAGGCTTCGTCGTGTAGCGCCAGTTGGCGGCTGCGATCAAGAATGCGCGTCAGATGGCGCTGCTGCCGTACACAAGTCGATACCCGATGCCGTCGCCAGAGCAAATGCAGCTGCTCACGGAACAAGCGGTGGCCATGTATGACGACTTTGACTTTGAATCCGGCGACCACGAGCGCGACGAAGACGATGTCGACGCCATGTACGTCGAAGAGTAGGAACAAAGTACAACAACATTGCTATACTTTGGACTGGTCTTGGTTACACAAATATACACAAATATACTATTAGAGTAAGTACATCGATGACAAAACACATGCACACTGCGAGAAAGGTCGGTCCTTGTGTCGAATACCGGTACCGGTATGTTGACAGGACGGTTAGTATATACATGAAGTACTTCGAAGCATTATTTAAATAATGTATATTTTATTTATTCAAATTAAACTTAGTAGTATTTTAATACTACTAATTTTAATTTGAATAAGCGTAGTATTAAAATACTACGCTTATGCTGTTATTACTGTAATAATAAAAGTATTTACAATAAAACGCTACGTAGTACAGTATGGTGGTGCGAGTCATCTATAAACTACCTGACTTCTATTTCATACTGTTAGTATTCATTACTCAAAATTTCAGCAAATTGAGACATAGAATCGATAGATCTCAATGTGGTGAAGAAATTCTACGTCTCAGATTCAGATTTGGTGATGAATTGGTCCAGAAATAGATATTTAACCAAGCGGTATTTTACATGGGCGTTTGGATGTTTGGCAGTGCCTCCGGATATTATATACGGATCAGAGTCACATACAAAAATCAAGATACGTCTCAGCGGCCACCCTATGCCAGTGATAAAACGCATGAAATCGGTATTTAACGTATTTGGTTTTGGGTTTAATTGTACGTTAAATAATAAAACCTCCACTCTTCGATTTGGCCAATTGGAAGTTTTTAGATGACGTGCACCGTACCACGCTCAAAAAAAGGAGGCCATCATGTATATTAGGCCTGGGTTTGATTAGGCCAGGGTTTGATTGGCACACGAACAAGTCCAATATTACGAATAAGTCCAAGAATATTAAGGACAGTACGTACTGTAGGCTAATGTAAAATGTTTCTCCTTTCTGTCCTCATTGATCGCGTTGGTACTTTGAAACTGAGCATGGAGCTCCTTACGTTGGCCATTGGTGTACATCGGCGTTGCTTGCGCTTGGCCTCCGGCATTGCGATTTGCAGATTGTTGAATTGCATGTTGGTATACCTATTTAAATGTAACGTTAGCCAATTAGAGACACTCTTCGTTGTGATTGGTCTTCGAAGATTCTCGTATTGTACGATGTATTTAACCAATCACCCTACCGGTACATCCCTACTTTGTGCTACAGTCTGGAACAAAATTATAGCCGCACCCCAAAATTTTCAAGTTGACACTTTTGTTTTTATCCACTACAGAAGCCGCTAGTATCATTCGACGCAGATTAAAAAATGATTACAATCTACACTAGCATTACTATGGACGATCAATGGTATTTACAAAAAATGATATTGTGAATTCGCTAAAAACTTCCAAAATTCGCGTGGTTTGTCTAATCAATATTGAATCACGCTGGAGTTCTGATTAGCTGACTATACTTGTCCTTTCTGTAAGAGCCAATTAACAGTCAACGTTAGGAACAAGCGATCTTTTTGCTATATTTTAGTGAATATATACCCGTTTCAATTGAAAATTTGTATGCCAGGTCAGAAATAGAATTGCGCAGCGAGCTGTATAATCAATAGACTTTGAAAGTGAATACCCTTCAAAATATTCTCATCAGAGTATTGGAATGTATGTCAATATTCACCCAACAACATTATAACCTCCCGGGGTTTATAACAAAAGGCAAAAATTGTTTATTCATTTATAGAGGTTTTGTTTAGAAGTGTAATGGAGGCCCTATCTATTTTTATATCTTCTCAAAATCAAATATAGACACAGGAATCGCCAGGTCAATGATGCTTCATAACTCTAATCTCAAACTCATGAACCCATCCATTGCATCCTGCTTTGCCTTTGTCAAGGAAGCTCGACACAGAACGTTGACTCGTGAGGAACGCCTGGACATCCTCTGTCTGCACGCATATTTTCGAAGTCAAGGCACCAAGGCTGCTGCTGCGAAGGTGGCAGAGTTGCTTGGCCGTGGGCTTGGGGTTGTCAAAGAGGTTTGGCGTGAGTACCTCCAATCGCGCTCTGTAACTGTTGCTGTGCCCCCATCGAACACCACGACGCACAGCACGACTGTCCCCAGAACAAAGCAAGTTGTTAGCATGGTTCAAGCATTCGTTCGTGGCCGACGCGCAACAAGGACCCGTACAACTGCTGTGGACATCGTCATCTTCCTGCGTGAGATATGTGTGTTGGACTTCGACTTGGAGGACAAGAAGGTGTACAGCCTCCACCTCCGATCGGTTCAACGCTTTCTCAAGTATCAAGGGTACGAGCGTGGCAACAAGAAAGGGTTATCCTCGTACCATCTGTCCAAGAAGAACACCGTTGCTCGCGACTTGTACGTTCAGCGGATGCATCCTCATGTTGGTTCTGCATCCCGCCCAGCCATTGTGTACACCGATGAGTCCTTCGTCCATCACCACTACAAGTGCCACAACCAAAGCTTGTATCACCCGTCGGACGTGTTGGACGTCGCACAGAAAGAAAAGCACAAAGTGCGCCGGTAGTGCTTTATTGCCGCCATCCTGGACTCGCCAACGATGGACAGCCGTGTCATGGCTCTGGATATTTTCACTGGGGGGACCACCTTGGCTAAAGAACCAAAGGACTATCACGGCATGTTCGACCATGCATACTATGTTGGCTGGTTCCAACGGCTTCTGGACGAGTTGGACGAGATCCGTGTGTCCAACGCTCTCATAGTAATGGACAATGCCAAGTACCACAAGGGGCGTCCTAGCAATACACCACAGAGCCGACATCGCAAGGAGGTGTTGATCGCGGCATGCACGATGTACGGCATCCCAGTGACTGGGACAGAGTTCAAGAGTCTCTTGTGGGAGAAGTTAGCCGCGTACATTGAGACCAACGTTCTGCCCGTTGTCATGACAATGGCGTCGGAGCGAGGCCACACCGTTGTGTATACCCCCCCCTCACCACTCCGACCTGCAACCGATTGAAATGATTTGGGCACTCGTGAAGGGTGACGTTGGTCGACAATACACCGACATGACGAAGTTCCCCGAGGTGAAAACTCGATTAGTTGCTGCGTTTGCAAAGTTGACGCCTCATGCTATCCAGGGTTGTGTGAAAGTCGCAGAAGGTTCACTGCATATGCTTCACGAGCATTTACAACAAATTGATCGGCTGGAGTCCGACGAGGAGTCCTCGGCGGGGAGCGAAAGCGACGATGGTGGCAGTGATAGTGATTAGTTGGACCTCTTGATAAACACTACCCATTAAAATGTATAATTTTGCATTCAATAAATTGTCGAAGGTCGTATACCTCTGTGGTTACATACTTTGTTAAGTTTATAGAGAATTTTTTGGGTCGTTGGTTGCTAACGTTGACTGTAAATCCACGCAAAATTAGATTAGCCAATAGCGTCGATTCGTGATTCGATTCGGCGGCGTGATGCGATTCGACGAGGTCTGGAAATTCGTAACGAATCGACAATAAAACGTGTATTTTACTTGGTGCAAAACTATAGCCGCACTTGCGTTTTTCCACCATATTTCATGTAATAATGCTCTGTTTTAGCCGTAAAATAGGTTAAAATGACGCTGACGAACACCCAATGACATACATATGTTTCAACCACCCATTCGCTAACAACCCATGCCCAGGGGAACCAAACTGACCCCACAAGAGGTGGACCAGGCCCAAGCGTACAAGTCACTTGGAAAGTCCAACCGGTGGATTGTCCATGCCTTGCAAAGGAGCGAAAAGGCCATAAGCAACATTTGGAAGCAGCAACTTCAACCCAAAACAACGAAACGGCCAGGGCGTCGCCTACGTTTTAAGCGGCGCGACATCCGGCGAATATTGCGACTTGCAATTCACAACCCTCGCGGAAGATTGCTGCCACGTTAGATCCACAACCAAGCCACACTACAATCATTCGTATCCTTCGCAGCTCCAAGTTTGCAAAGTATCGGAAAAGAAAGTAATGTCCGCGGCTCACTCCCGCCCACAAAAAAGCACAATCCAATTTCGCACCTAAGTACCTTAATAAACATGATAGGTGGCTCGTAACGATCTTTTGGGACGAAAAAAAGTTGAACTTAGATGGTCTCGATGGCTTTCAAAGCTACTCGAATGAATGTCGAGTCCCCCAAGAAATGTACTCCAAGAGCGTCGGTGGTGGCCAAAGTGTAATGGTGTGGGGGCGTTTTCCAACTATGGAAAGAGTGAACTGGCCTTCCTACAAGGCAAACAAAACTCCATCAAGTACTGTGAGACATTGGCGACTTACATGTTGCCATTTCTAGCGACCGTCCGAGAAATGAACGTCGGTAAATCCGTCGTGTTCCAACAGAACAACGCGTCCATACACGTTTCAAGACATACCATGGCGTTTCTACAAGCTGCAGATGTTTTTATGATGGGTTGGCTTGCTCTGAGCCCCGATTTGAACCCAAACGAAAATGTCTGGGGTGTTTGGCTCGCGCCATTTACGCAAATGGACGCCAGTTCGACAATGTCGAAGATTTGAAGTGCAAAATTCAGTTTGAGTGGAACCGCATCACTCTCGCGTATTTCAGGACCCTCGTGGACAGCATGCCAACTCGCATGGCTCAAGTCATCTTGAAAAGGGGTGCCACAATCGACTATTAGTGCACATATTGTAAGTGCGGCTATGGTTTTGCACCAACTATAATACATTTTTTTGTAAAGCTATTGCTCATCCATAGTAACGCTAAGATTATTTTGAATAGCCCATTTGATTGCAAGATTTACTCCAATAAGGTCTGTCGAGCGGTAGAGCTGTGATTGGCTTAATGTTGAATCACAATTGAACCTCAAGTTGAATTATATTTCTGAAGTACAACTGTGGGCGAGTTCATCCTCGGTTCTCTGTATCGGTAGATACACGGTCTCCAGGCAGCACAAAGAGCGGCGATATCTTGGCCCCATCAGCAGCCACACATGCGACAATCGTGACGTGTGAAGCAGCAGATGACTCCTCGGCGTAAACAACCTTTGTCATACGGTGGACCACAACCTTCCTTGCTGTCTTCGAGGGCGAGAAGCTTGTTTCGTCCATGTTGAAAATTCGGCTTGGGTCCATGTTCACCATTGACATGGAGTGTACG
>NW_009798286.1:611465-637437 GCF_000520075.1 Aphanomyces astaci
AGGTGAAAACTCGATTAGTTGCTGCGTTTGCAAAGTTGACGCCTCATGCTATCCAGGGTTGTGTGAAAGTCGCAGAAGGTTCACTGCATATGCTTCACGAGCATTTACAACAAATTGATCGGCTGGAGTCCGACGAGGAGTCCTCGGCGGGGAGCGAAAGCGACGATGGTGGCAGTGATAGTGATTAGTTGGACCTCTTGATAAACACTACCCATTAAAATGTATAATTTTGCATTCAATAAATTGTCGAAGGTCGTATACCTCTGTGGTTACATACTTTGTTAAGTTTATAGAGAATTTTTTGGGTCGTTGGTTGCTAACGTTGACTGTAAATCCACGCAAAATTAGATTAGCCAATAGCGTCGATTCGTGATTCGATTCGGCGGCGTGATGCGATTCGACGAGGTCTGGAAATTCGTAACGAATCGACAATAAAACGTGTATTTTACTTGGTGCAAAACTATAGCCGCACTTGCGTTTTTCCACCATATTTCATGTAATAATGCTCTGTTTTAGCCGTAAAATAGGTTAAAATGACGCTGACGAACACCCAATGACATACATATGTTTCAACCACCCATTCGCTAACAACCCATGCCCAGGGGAACCAAACTGACCCCACAAGAGGTGGACCAGGCCCAAGCGTACAAGTCACTTGGAAAGTCCAACCGGTGGATTGTCCATGCCTTGCAAAGGAGCGAAAAGGCCATAAGCAACATTTGGAAGCAGCAACTTCAACCCAAAACAACGAAACGGCCAGGGCGTCGCCTACGTTTTAAGCGGCGCGACATCCGGCGAATATTGCGACTTGCAATTCACAACCCTCGCGGAAGATTGCTGCCACGTTAGATCCACAACCAAGCCACACTACAATCATTCGTATCCTTCGCAGCTCCAAGTTTGCAAAGTATCGGAAAAGAAAGTAATGTCCGCGGCTCACTCCCGCCCACAAAAAAGCACAATCCAATTTCGCACCTAAGTACCTTAATAAACATGATAGGTGGCTCGTAACGATCTTTTGGGACGAAAAAAAGTTGAACTTAGATGGTCTCGATGGCTTTCAAAGCTACTCGAATGAATGTCGAGTCCCCCAAGAAATGTACTCCAAGAGCGTCGGTGGTGGCCAAAGTGTAATGGTGTGGGGGCGTTTTCCAACTATGGAAAGAGTGAACTGGCCTTCCTACAAGGCAAACAAAACTCCATCAAGTACTGTGAGACATTGGCGACTTACATGTTGCCATTTCTAGCGACCGTCCGAGAAATGAACGTCGGTAAATCCGTCGTGTTCCAACAGAACAACGCGTCCATACACGTTTCAAGACATACCATGGCGTTTCTACAAGCTGCAGATGTTTTTATGATGGGTTGGCTTGCTCTGAGCCCCGATTTGAACCCAATCGAAAATGTCTGGGGTGTTTGGCTCGCGCCATTTACGCAAATGGACGCCAGTTCGACAATGTCGAAGATTTGAAGTGCAAAATTCAGTTTGAGTGGAACCGCATCACTCTCGCGTATTTCAGGACCCTCGTGGACAGCATGCCAACTCGCATGGCTCAAGTCATCTTGAAAAGGGGTGCCACAATCGACTATTAGTGCACATATTGTAAGTGCGGCTATGGTTTTGCACCAACTATAATACATTTTTTTGTAAAGCTATTGCTCATCCATAGTAACGCTAAGATTATTTTGAATAGCCCATTTGATTGCAAGATTTACTCCAATAAGGTCTGTCGAGCGGTAGAGCTGTGATTGGCTTAATGTTGAATCACAATTGAACCTCAAGTTGAATTATATTTCTGAAGTACAACTGTGGGCGAGTTCATCCTCGGTTCTCTGTATCGGTAGATACACGGTCTCCAGGCAGCACAAAGAGCGGCGATATCTTGGCCCCATCAGCAGCCACACATGCGACAATCGTGACGTGTGAAGCAGCAGATGACTCCTCGGCGTAAACAACCTTTGTCGTACGGTGGACCACAACCTTCCTTGCTGTCTTCGAGGGCGAGAAGCTTGTTTCGTCCATGTTGAAAATTCGGCTTGGGTCCATGTTCACCATTGACATGGAGTGTACGAGATCGTGAAAGAATTCGACGACCGTATCTTTATCGACACCGTTTCGGGTCTTACTGAACACTTGAGTCTTTGCGATCTTGATTTGAGGGTGTCGCATGAGGAATCTTGTATACCATCCGGTCGTCAGTTTTGGGGATTGCATGTCTTGGACCACGGCGACCATTTCGGTGGCCTTATCAGTTATTCTCGACATCCAACTGGATGCCCATCACGCTCCATGGCAAGTATCCAGGCCACCAAGTCGAGTTCGAACGGCCGTGGCAAGACTGGTGGTGGTCCCATCGACACCGTTGTGAGTTGCCGTTACGTGCATTGGTCACGTGTTCACGGAGTGTGCGCAAGGGAATGTCGTGAGCACGAGACGCTGAGGCAATAGTGTGTTCTTGAGCTAACACTGCATGCACGGCCACACGCAACGTGTCCTTCGTGTACGATGTTCGTGGCGGCATTTCGTTGTCAATTCAAATCGGAAACCTCTTAAATTGTATAAGTTTTGCCTCCATAATTTCTCACGAGGTCAATATTGTAAGAGGTTTTGTTTTGTCCAATACAATTCGAGAAACCATGTTATTGGATAAAAGTTTTTGGCGGATCACTGGTCAGTTGGCGGATCACTGATCGGTCACGTTATATTATATTTTTGACAGTGGCCGAGTTCTACCGCGTTTCACTGTAGCTCCCGCAAAAGGAGGACCTGCGTCACGATATTATTTCCCTTGGAGGCAGCAGGACTACTCTTGATAACAACCCTGTTTCGTACAGTGTGCATTCATGATGACGACCCCCAAAGCACCCCACACACCATTCCATAACGTTAGGTAAAGAAAGCAGCAAGCAGCACTGTAGTGTTAGTATTGTGTGTTGTCTTGTTATATATATCACATTTATAGTCCTAGCCTCGTCTCGATAACTCGTCGGAGCAACAACACGTTTGTCTAGTCGCTGTCGTTGCCGTCCGCCTTCTTCTTCTTCTTTTTCGACTTCTTCTTTTCCGGTTCGTCGGCGTCCGCGGCCTCTTGAACTTGAACTTCTTCGGCGTCGCGCTTGGCCTTCTTCTTCTTCTCCTTTTTTTCCTTCTTGACCACTTCATCCTCCTTGACTTCTTGCACCAACGGCGGCACCACCACTTCCTTATCCTCCTTGGCCTCCTTGTACACCTTGGAAACGTCGGCGGGGGTGCTCGCGTTCACTTTGCCAAACTTGCCAATCTTGCCGTCTTTCACGAGCCCCTTAACCTTTTGGGCCATGGGACCCAATCCCCAGCGTCGGGGGTACGTATCGCGCTCCATGATGACGCGCTTGATCTTGGCTACGACGCCGTGGTCGCATGTTGCCATGACGGCGGTGGTCATCTGGGCAATCCCGATCGCGATCGCTTCGCCCTTGGTTGTCATGAGCACGACCTCTTCGTTGATGTCAATGTCGTCAGCAAACCGAAGCAGACCGGGGACCATAAACTTGGCGCCGTAGCACACGGCATTGACGGCGCTGTCCTTGACCACGATACGCTTGTAAGTCGTGAGCAGCACTTCCAACGGCCGCACGATGCGGCGCAAGTACGTCTCGTCCTTGTACGTGTCGAACGCATATTGCGCGTCCAACACGTCGTGCATGGTGACCATCGTGTCGGCCTCGCCGAGCACGCCTGACCGCACGCGTCGGAGCTCTTGCATGTGGCCGCCCACACCGAGCACCAACCCCAAGTGCACACACAGGGTTCGGATGTACGTGCCGGCTTCGCAGCTGACGTGGAACACACCCAGGTGACGGTCTTGGTCGTACTCGATGAGCTTGGACGAGTAGATGGTGCGGATGCGCAGTTGGCGCTTCACCGCGGAAATCAGCGGCGGGCGCTGGAACAACGCGCCGGTTAGCGTTTCGATGCCGCGCGCCAACACTGCTTGGCTTTCGATGGCGCTGTGAAGACGGACGATGGCCACGTACTCCTTCCCGGCGCCTTGCTGGGACTTGACCAACCGAGTCGCGCGGTCCACACACACGATCAAACACCCCGTGACCTTGGGATCTAAGGTGCCGCTATGGCCGGTTTTTTCCACGCGGAGGATGCGACGAATCCACGCCACGACTTCATGGGACGACGGGTTCGCAGGCTTGTCCAAGTTGATCACACCATAGCGCACGTAGTCGTTCAAGTTGCGCTTGAGAGGGGTGGACCCGCTGGCAATGGGCGTGTAGTGGCCCGTGCGGATGTTCAAGCTCGAGTAGTTCTTGAGAAGGAGTGGCCATTTGGACGTGTCCAGCACTGGGGTGGTCGCTTCAGGAGCGATGAGTTCATGCACCTCCTTGGACTTCTTCTTCAGGGACTTCTTATCTTCCGCCATTTTCAGATACGATCAAGGAATGGTTGACCAGTACTCGTGCGTCGTGCGAGCCCAACCCCACCACCAACCAAAACATGTCGTGGTGAACCAGGCACAATATTTTATTCCGATCTACCCGTTTATTGTATACACTTTGTTTTTGTATGCTAGCCCGTCGGAGTTCAAATAATTTGATCTATTTTTATTCGAAATTTGATTTCATCGTTTTGGATTGGCTAGATTGTAGCCAATCCACGCCCAGTTGATCACAAATTGTACTTACGGACTGTGAGCATTCTAACATGTAAGATAACGTTAGACGTACGCCCGTGCCCATGCTTGGCTTTCAGAAGCAGTGGGAACCAATGTTGGGGTCGCTCCTACCGATACTAGTAACGTTATGAGGACCAGCTCAGGAGGGCTGGCCAATCGTATCCGCTTGAAACGGCTAGTATTACTACATGACTCACAGTCGGGACAGGCAAATACGCCACAAACTGCGTTTAGCGAACTGACGAAGTAACGGGAAATGTGTGACCAAAGGAACTCGAAGACCAATGGATATAGCCTAAGCTTAAGCTGTTAAGCGAAATAGTACTTCGAAGGCGAAGGCTCAGAAAACCCCCTGTGAAACGTCTAGTATTACTACAACGATGTAGTACTTACTAAAGTACTCTGACGCAACGCTTTTCGGCCGTCGTCTCATGGCAGGACTTCAGCGAGAGACGCCATTGACCGCGTTTAGCGATCTGGTGAAGGAGTGGGAAAAGTGTGTGGCCCAAGGAACCAGTCGACTCACGCAGATAGCTAACGCCAACCAGAAGCTATCGCATGCAGATGGGGAGTCGTGGGCAGGGCTCGCCGATGCCAATGCGTTGCATGTCACGCTTCGCCACAAGGTACCGTTCCTCGATACAATTGTATGCCGATGATCCGATGCGTCCGTCCTAGCTGGAGAGAGAAGCCCATCAGTGTTGGCAACACCTAAGTGACATCCTCGACCAACTCGTACGTCAACAGTATGTGTGCACTAGTCCAATTGCCACATCATTAGGGCGACATCATCGTCAACATGCGCGCCTTGTGCTTTCTCGACGTGTCGTCCTCCAGCCAAGACTACGAAATCGATCCGACACTGTCGCGTCTGCATTACGGCACGTTCGACCGTCTCCAAATACCCCATAACACAATGTGCCTTATAGACCTGTACTTGCAGCAACTGGTCGAGATGTACCAGCAAGAGCTCATGGCCAAGGCACTGATCGCCGTGGACATCGTCGAGTGTTACGACCACGACACCGCCGTGGTATACATTGCGTCTTGGCAAATGCAGCCATTTGTAAATAAACCAAAGCAGGACGACTTAGCGCAGTTGTTGGCCCCACCGGCGGCAAAAAAGCCAGAGTCCACGCACAAATTGGTCAAATAAGATAAATACTAAGGTTAACGCAAAGAAGGGGGCATCTAGTGTATCTATGGCAGATTGTGCCGGTCGTTATTGAATAGATTTGACGGAAGCACAGTCATGGCATCGTGAACCCCGTCACATCCATTTCTGTAACCTACCAACAATGGCATATGTGACGTGGTTGGTGCATGTGTGTATATAATAATGTGTGACAACGATGTAGGCATACGTACCATGGTCAAATACTCTTGCATTTCTGCTTGGGATTTGTACAGGGGCAAGTAAATCCTAACGGAATGTATAAATATATATATATATATATATGTATCGCGCGTATACTACATGGTTGGGAATGTCATATTGCACCAATATATGTCACATTGCACCGATATATATATATATATAAATGCAATATCCTTGAAAAAGAAAGGCAAAAATCATCTGTCGTTTTCATAACGATATTCAATGGAAAAAACCCACAGCACATAGTATTGCACCTATATCGATGGTGACATACAAATCCCAACAACAGGACTGGATTGAACCCTATGGAGCATGCATAATTCGTACCGATTGAAGCACGTCATCGCAACTGGAAACTTGCTCGTGGCCGCCGACAGCGCGATGGTGAAGGGACACACTTGGCCGTTGCTGCTGGTAAGAGCCTACAATCCGAATAATAGTGTAGTACGTAATAATAAAATAATAATAATATATAAAAAGAAACCAAATCAATCTATTGTTTTTGCATGTTTTACATTTGTATATTTAAACAAATGGCGCATTCAATGGCAGTATAGTAATCACAACGTCACGTACCCGAAACCCTTCAATGGGTGGTCGGGACGAGCCCGTGACAAACTGCAACAGTTTGGCCTTTTGTACTTGGGAAAACGAGTGTACGATGCGCCAGAACCAGTCGATTACGTCCTGCTGCTGGTGGTGGTGGTCGCGCTTTGGTCGTCGCAGGATCGGAAGAGACGACGCCGGGGTCGCCTTGAGGTACTCGACCGTCGTGTGTACGTGCCAGTCGGTGGCGTTGATGTCGTCGTGTCCTGCAACCAATACACTTACTTATACACTCTTTTTGTGTTGTTTCTGCGACATCGTGCATGTCGCGAACGTCCAATAGGTCGTACATACCACACAACACCAAATCCATTTCGAACGCATCAAATGCGTGCAACACGGGCGGCGACAAGACATCGTAAAACCCTTGCAAGAACGCCTCCAACGACGTATGCACCGCCTCGAACAACAAGTACCCAACCAACTTGTCCACGTATTCGAACTTGTTGGCGTCGGTTACGGCCACGTCCGCGCCCCCGGCCATCAATGGAACCCCGTGCTACACGAGTATCACGATAGTATTTTGTCAAGTCGAGGATTGGGGTACTTGCTCAATCGAATGAGCAGCAAGACAATCGATATACGACCAATCAAAACCCAGAACACGATTCAAGTAGCCAATCAAACAATTCTCGCATCAACCATTTAACATTGAAGTAATGCGTGACGGATACAGTTGTGTGAAACTGGTCAAGTTTTACATGCATGTTGTTACCTGGATTAACGTTTTTTAGAAAACATGGTATATATTTAAATACACAAGGATTGATTCATAATTATTTTAATATAATTGATTCATAATTATTAATATAAAAGAATTATTAATATAAAACATGTCATCGATCGATGGATTTGGCGAATCAACACACAAATCCAATTTATGGCTGATAGGACAATTACAACATCGCCACAATAAAGACATGGAGCAGCCACCGACGGGATGTACTACAACACGACAATGTGTGTTTTTCATAAGGCCATCTCAATACTCTGGATTGGCAATATATATATATATATCATAGTATGTATTATGAAATCGCCACAGATGTCCCAATCCTGCGCGACTTGTAAACCGGTTCACAAATCTCATCGCGACATTTCATTAGCTTTCCCAATTCCGCAGAAGGAGCTCAAGTAAACAGAAAAAAGAATATAGCAAATCAACGACACGCATTTATAGATTGACCAATGGAAGCGATGTGGGATCGGTTTGATCGACGTGATTCAATTGCGCCCAAATCAATATTGTGCATTTCCTTCAATTTCCCCAATTCGCTGCACCCTTGCCGCGAGCTACAAAATATATAAATTCCAAGTTTGTTTACCATGGTAAAGTCCAGAGCCAAGTCCTCGAGCGGGTTGTCGTGGGTCAACATCCACGCGATACTTTGATGCAGGTCGGCGTCAACATGCACGAGATCGTGCCACGTCATGGGCATCCCCAGCACATGTTTCCATAACGGAATGGCCAAATGTACCGACAAGCACTGGCCTTCCTGGATGGCCTTGGCGACCACGCGACCTGCAAACACAAACATCTACCAAAAACCACGTTTGGTTCGTCCGACTACTAGTACTAGTACTACTAGTAGTAGGACTATACCTCGGGCGATTGGTCCCTAGGAATACTAGTTCCAGCCTTGAACCAGTACGCGACGTCGGGCGTGTGTGTGGGCTGAAACCACTGGGAAAACAGGCAACGACTGACCAGCCCAAACCACTCGCGGAGGACGCCGCCGCCAGCATCCACGCCCGGTTCGTTGTGGAACTCGACTTTGAGCCGTTGGCGCATCGACGACGGCGGGATCGCCAGCAGCTGCTTCATGGAGCTGTCCACCACCTCATCGCGGTGCACACTCACGAGCGAGTACCCCGTCGCGTGATCGCGGCTCCCCGCGTGCAAAAGTTGGTGGAACCACGACAATTTGGCCGAGAACGGTTCCGTCGCGACCGCCTACATCGGATCGTATGGTCAGGACATACTAGTAGTAAACGAAACGAATAGCTGCACGTATTTGTATAAAAAAATTTAAGCGCGGGAGGAGTCGGGAAGGGATACTTTCGAGGAGCGATATATTCGAGGAAGGAGATATAAAGTGAAAACGGATAACTACTACTACCTGAATGATATCCCAAGACACGTCTGCATCGGTGTAGATGGACGATGGCCAGCGCACAGTGTCTACAAGTAATGAAAAGACGTGTAGAATCTTATTTTGAAAAACAGTATACAAAGCGGATTATAACGATATATTGTTTTTGAAAAAGAATGATACGATATTTTGCATATATGTTACATACACACACCATAGTATACTCCTGGGATACGAAGTAAAAAATAAAAAAATAGCGCTATTATTGATATATATATAATAATATCCTAGTCCTTCGAAGTACTAGTATTTATGTAAATCAAATCAAATCATAGGAAATAAAAATATCTTTTGAACGTCGAAACGAGGTCAACTTACCAGCGCGAACCCACGTGGACGTGTCGTGTTGAACGACGCGAAGATATGCCACAGGAGAATCCTGGGCTGGCGTGTCCATCAAGGCACTGGTGGCTTCATTGTACGGTCCATCCAAGACGATTGAGAGCGCTGCACCGTCCGGTAACTTGCCTTGCAGGAGGTTTGATATGTCCAGGACAGGCGTATGTACCTACACATGTCCCCACTATATAAACGGGCAACCACATTCATGATAGGTTGTACCCAGTGCACCATCATGCATGCACTCGAGTTTGGCGATACAGGCGCACGTTTCCAGAGGTGGCGATTTCGAATGCGCTGCTGCGAAGCGCTGATGGTCGACTCCTGCGAACGACGGTGGAGCGCGGTGGGCGACAGGTTGGCCGAGTAGCTCGCTGGATCTAACGCCACGGTTAGTGGCCCCACATGCTGCTGCCACGTACACACGCACCAAACTCGTATCGACACATGGCACAGGTTGAGTTCTGGTGCTGGTTCTTGTGGTAGCATACCCAGCACAGCCATTCATCCACGACGTGGCTAATGTAGTGTTTGTTACTCATGTTACGCCAACCTCGCTTGACTGTATTAGATACCTGTCGTCCAAGAACGCGCGGTATTTCATCGTTGGCTTGGTGGCGTGTCGTGCATATTGACGGCAACTGGACAAGAAGTCGAGGACGCGACGCCGGTGCCAGTACAAGGCCATGCCTATGACCACCAACGCCAGCCCACTCAAGACAATCGCGGCCAACGGTTTGGTATGCAAGGTAGATGCAGGCTGGTCCATGTGGCGGCAGCGGATGGAAAGTGGCTTTGCTTGGGGCTAGCAATGCGGTGATTGCCACTGTACGCTTAGTGGATGTGTAAAGTGCCAGCTATCGGGCGATTTGGACTGATGTCAAGATACAGCATGATGTACTAAGATGGAAACCACTGCAATTCTGTATGCTGTACTGCGTACTATACTGACAGTATACCAGTAAGCTGACGTATGTTGCTTGACTGTACAACTTCTACTACATACTACACCTTTTTTCTAAAAGGTGTAGTACTTCGGAGAAGTACAACTCAAGGATATGGATAGGGTTTGAATCAGAGTACAGTATATGAAAGCTCAGGTGCAAATTTGTTCAAAAAAGGTAGAGTCGACACAATCATGATGTCTCTTGCTCCGCTCTTGTCAAGTGTTGTGGTTCCGACACTGAATAGTTTATGAATATGTACCAACGCTGCTATCGATGATTGGTTGAAATATTTCGTAAGTGCAGTTTGATTGGCTAGGTCATCCTGGAATACGATTGCGAAATTCATTGAAAACTCCAAAATAGAACTGATTTGACAATACACGAAGAGTAATGTACATTGGTTAAAAAGAAATGTGTGATGATTCTGATTGGATAGAATGGGAATAATGATCACAGCAATCCCAAATAGTGTGACTCTCCACCTCGAAATAATACTCCGCTCAATATATATGTATTTCAATATATTCAATATATCTTTACAATATTCAAGTGGTTACAAGAGGTGGAAGATAATTTGACCATACGCTGGAGAGGTGCAAAATCTTCCTATTTCAACGTGACCAAGCAACCAACATGCGCCAGCTATTCCACCCACCTACATGCTCGTTCCTGTCGCCGCCACGACCAGCATCCACTCAGCCAGAGAGCCGTCGTCACCACCTTCGCATCGTGCTGGACAAGGCGACTGATCTCCCCGTGGGGGACTCGATCCTCGCCGGCGGCGCAAGTGACCCGTACTTGAAGTTCTCGTTTGGAGCCCATCGTATCTGCAGTACGGTGGTGGTTAAGTCATTGAATCCGAGTTGGCGGCGTGAGCAATTCGAGTTTGTGCTCACAGAGGACGAGATCCAGACGCACCAGCATCTTCAGATCGAAGTGAAAGACTACGACATGGCCAAGTCCGACGACCTCCTCGGCACGCTGGCGTTCGACATATCGGCATGGCAAGGCGCGACTACTCTGACCGACATGACCATTCAAGCGTATCCCATTGAAACGCCCAAAGTCTATACCAGCCAGCGAGTACGTACGCCTTTGCGTCCATCCACTACGCTAACGTTTCTAACAGTCGGCCGTGGGATAAGTAGGTGCAGCCGCTTCTGTACGTAGGTGTGGCGTTGCTGTCCGAACTAGACGCGACGGACTTGGTCGTGATGCAGATATGGGAACATCAACGCCGCGGGGTCACGGGCGGATGGCACCACTCGCACCTCAAGTCAAGTGACCCGTTGCCGTGGTCGAGTGACCATCGCTCCCACGTTGGCGGCGTCTCGTTTGTAGACGCGGTGGAGGCCACGCCCGCGGGGTACAAGGAGGTTGGTCCATGGGAATTCAAAGTGGCCGTCGGCGACCCCGACGGATGGGTGTATGCGGTGTCGGCGGACGGACCATGGGCCGACCAGCGCCTCCTGACGTCGAACGTGCGCAGACGGTTGTGGGCGCGTCAATGCCGCCGAGACGCACTTGAAGGAGTGCTGTGTATGGTGGGTGAAGAGAAAGGCGGCGAAGGTGCGCCATAACGACAGGCACCATGGCTACATACACATATCTCGTACCTGCAAACGTCGGGGTACTGTACTACAGTAAGATATTTACGCTATTGGCAATCGCCGCACGAGATACTAAAGCAAGGGATCCATTGAACAATCCGCCGTCCTCGGGCACGTGTACCACATTTATGTTAGCGTTTTGTATCTGGTAAAATGACAATACACCAACCATCCATTTAGTTGGTCTCCACGGGATGGTTGTACGACCAACACGCATCAAACTAACTAACTGTACGCACCCAAGTGTACGACCAACACACGAGACCTCGAATGCAAGCCACGTTGATGTATCGTTAACGTTAGTTAACGTTATTGTGAAATATATCACCCAATCGATCCAAGCAGTGTGGTTGGTTAAAAAGAATGAGGGTTGCAGGATAATTGGTGAATATTCTCAACGATACCCCTGAAATTTAGTTTTATATCATATTTTGCAGGACCTCCGGTTACGATTTCTACTGCATGCATGTCGACAATAATGTTATCGATTGTCCACGAATGGTAAATATAGTTCTTAATGGTTACGTTGTTTCATCGACTTGTTAAATTACCCGTGGCTTATATAGTTGTTCAAATCTGTCTACAAGATGGCAGCTAACAGCAGCAGCAGCAGCAGGAATGGCGATATCGCCGCATCCCCCTCCTCCGAAATGGTCCAACCCCTCATGAATGGGATCACAATGTACGGCCAGACACCTCCGCGTCATGGACGCCGCTGTCCCCCGCGCCGAGCAGCGCGGCTTGGCTCGACTGCGCCGCAAAGTTGGTCGTCCCTGAGTGGATTGGCGGGGCGGCAATGTCGGTAAACATGAGTTTAAACTCTTCAAAGTCCACCGATCCGTTGCCCTTGACGTCGGCACTGGCGACCATCGCCTTGAGATCCGATTCTTTGGCGTTCTTGAACACGCTCTGAAGCCCCACGACCGAGATTCGACCCGTTTTTTCCGCGTCCAGAATCGCAAACGCCTCCTTCATCGTATCGTCCCCAAACTCGTCCAACACTGCCGCCACAAACTCAATGTAGTTGATCTTCCCGCGCTTGCTCTGGCATATATGTCGGGTTAGTCGTAGTAGTAGTACTAGTAGTACTAGTAGTGTGTAGGGGCCAAACGAAGTATTCTCGACACAACCAGGAGAATACTAGATAGCGAATCCATTCACTCCACCTAGAATGATGGGTATATGACAAACCAAATCGTGTGTGAACAAAATTCAATAGCAAAATTCAATACAATGGAGGATTCAAATCCACAGGGAATGGTTGTTGGTGTATGACAAACAATAGTGTGGTGGTCAAATATATATATCTATCCTTGTCAAGTCGATTCGAATTTGGAATGGGGGTACCCATATATCGGCACACAACTATTTTTATTATTTTTAATTAAATGAAATATGTTAAATAAAAATACTATCAATATTTTTAATCGAACATGCAATATCGGTCGACCAATCCAACAAGCCCAAAACACGAATTCCAGTGGCCAATCGAAATCCAGACACCATCAAATAGTGTGAAATGAGTATCCACGGCGTCGGATGTTGTGTATATACAAAATTCAGGACAAACCATCATCGATCGATCGATGGGTTGGGCGTACATACACCAAATATCCAAATTGCAGTAGTGAGGTGTTGAATCGAATGAGCAGAATCACCAAGTCGGCAGACAATCGATATTCGACCAATCAAAATCCACAACACGAATCAAGTAGCCAATCAAATCTATTCTTCGACCAATGCAACATCGAATGAGTGTATGACTGAAATTAGTGTGACATCGGACGAGTTTTACATACAAAAGTCAGTGCCAAGAATCAATCGATAGATTTGGCGCAAAATCAGCACAAAAGTCAACCAAATTTGGAGTAAAAGAAAGACAAAATATTCAATCGAGTTTCAAAGCGCAATATATCTACTCTGCACGTATACATATATATATACCTGGTCCATGCGTGCAAACACACTGAGCGCTTCTTCGTGTCCGATGCCATACTCCTCCAACGCTGCGCAAAACTCGTCCGCGTTGAGCGTGCCATCCTTGTCCTTGTCCATGCTGTGAAACACTTCCGACACGATCTCGGGCTTGATGTGCTCCTCGCTCACACCCATGGCGACGCTGAGCATGGCCGTGCTCTTGAGCTGGTTGCAGTTCTTGCCAAACGCGACCATCTTCATAAACAAGTGACGCTTGTTGTCGTCGATGACGCCGGCCGCCGACGTCCGGATCCACCGGTGATTGAGCGCCTGTTCTGCCGACAGCCGCTCTACAACAAACGATTCTGACTTGACGAGGACGAGGGCGAGGATGTCGATACCCGCCGGGTCTTCCTGGATCAGCGACTTGATAAAGTTGATGCAGTCGGGCGAAACGGTCTGCCATACGTCGCCGTGAAAAAAGGATGGCTTGAGGCCGTCAAAGATCTTGTTCATCGTGTCGTCGTTCGTGTCCCCGTGGAACGGAGAGACCCTCGTGACCAGTTCGTAGCAGATCACACCCACGCTCCACAGATCGCATTTCTACTCCATTTCAGTATGCATCAAGTTATATGTTGTCGATTTGATCGACCAATCAAAACCCAGAACGCGCATCCAGTGGCCAATCATATATACGCTCTCCAACCAAAACGACAATCGATTGACCAATTAAAACCCAGAACACAATAATCGGCAGACAATCGATCGACCAATCAAAACTCAGAACGCAAATCGGCAGACAATCGATCGACCAATGAAAACCCAGAACGCGAATCCAGTCGCCAATCCAAATCCTCTCTCCAACCAAATTGACAGAAAATCGATCGACCAATCAAAACTCAAAACGCAAATCCACCGTGGCCAATCAGATTCTCGCACTCGGGCCATTCCACATCGAATTAGTGTGTGACTAAAATTAGTGTGTACTGACGTTTTTTGTCCATACAATCAAAGCACAATATAGACAGATTGATGGATGATGGATGGTGTGAATGCAGCGAGCGAGCGACCCCACGTACTTCGTTGTAGTCGCCGTCGAGGACTTCTGGGGCCACATAGTCTACAGCCATCAAGTTGCAACAAGTGAATTTACATGCAGTAGACGACAGACATGGCTATATATTGATTTATCAAATGATACATGAGATAGAAAGATGGAGGAGGGGCAGGTAGGTAGGTGTACCGATCGTGCCGAGGGATTGCTGCATGCGTTCGCCTTTCTTGACAAACTTGCTCAGGCCAAAATCGATGAGTTTCAACGACGTGGGTTGGGTTTCGTTTTCGAGCAGTAGGTTTTCCAGCTTTAAATCGCGATGCTTAAAATATGGACCACCATGTTGTTAGACGGGTGAGATGAGATGCGATGGAGGAGGAGGAGGAGCATGCATACCGTGATTTGGTTGGAATGGAGGTACGAGATGGCGCGAAGAAGACAGAGAATCAACTTGCGGACCTCGACCTCGGTGAAATGGCGGCCCCGCACGTGCAAGTGCGTAAACAGTTCCGCGCCCGGCAACAACTGCATTACCATGTACATGCGCTTCGAGTCTTCGTACGATGCAATCACGCGAACAATGTTGGGATGTTGCAGACGCTTCACGATGCCGATCTCATTCAGCAACGCTTTCTACGACGAGGGCAATGCTGCATATGAGGGATGCCCAGCGTGCTGAAATATTGTGAGTGTTTACCTTGTCGAGCTCGTTGTTGAGTTCCACGACCTTGACCGCCCATGGCTTGTTGGTCTTCTTGTTGGTCGCTTTCATGACGCTTCCGAACGATCCTTGTCCGATGACTTCGTGAAAGTCGAATGTGTCGGCGATGTCCTTGACAACGGTGTGCTGGACCAGGTCTGACGCGAGGTCGTCGGGCATGTGGTCGAGCCCCGACGCACGGATGGGGTGCATGCGCGGATTCTGGACCTCGCCTTCCTTGGAGTTGTTGCATCCCATGGTGCCTGTCGTCCGGATCTGGTGAGCTCCTGCCGCCTCGTCAACTTTGGGCGAGTGTGTGTCACCTTCAGTCGCGTTCAGTTCTTAGAAATCTTTTTTCAGCCAACGCGTATACAAACACCAAGTTTGCATGGCGTCATTCTATAAAAAAAGAATTATTTTGTTTTGACGTATCCGGACGCCGGTTACACATTGTAGTGTGTCAATCTGAAACCCCCACCCATGGACCACGATGTCGTCGGCGGCACTCCTTCCACTGAGGAAGGCCACGGCGTTGTACAACTACACCCCTGATGAAGAAGATGAGCTGGAACTCCATGAAGGGGATGTCGTGTGCGTCATCAAGGAGCAAGACGACGGGTGGTGTCGAGGGTTTGTCGAGTCCGACTCAATCAAGCATATGGGTCTGTTTCCATCCAACTACGTCCGCAATGTCACGCCGTCACCACCGTCGACAATCAGCGCACTCCCTCCGTCGCATTTACCGCCTTATCGACCTGTGGTGACCGTTAAGACACCGATTGCGCGACGGGCCATGGCTTCGTTTGATTACCTTCCTCGCGGTGAGTACTCATGTCGTTTCTACTACCATGACGGTGCTAGAACATTTGTAGAGCCTGACGAATTACCGCTTCGGATGGGAGACGTGGTGGTTGTCCTGGAGACCTTGGACGACGGATGGTGTCGGGGGTACATCGCGTCGGACTCGTCCCATCACGAAGGACTGTTTCCTGCCAACTACGTTGATATGCAAGAAGATAGCTGGACCATCACATCACATCTAGGCAATGCCGCCAGCAAGTCTCCAACGAAAGCAGCTCCTTCCAAGGCATATCCTGCACTGGATAACACGACACCACTTGACGACAACGAAAGTGATGATGATGATCCGCATTGGAGGCACAAAGGCAAGTCCATAAACCTCTCCCACAGCGGCTCGAGAGCCCTCCACCCAAGTGCCGTCGAAGCCACGGAACCACGAGCTTCTTTAGAGTCTATGCAAGAACCTGCGGACTTGAAAGAACAACTACTGCCTGAGGGGGAGTCGGGATATTACGACGACCGTGGCAACTACGTCATGGCGGACGGCGGGTACTACAGCCCCGACGGGCTCTACTTCCCCAAGATTCTGGACCCGACGACAACGCCCGCAGGGTATTACGATGCTGACGGCTACTACATCACCGACTCGGGGTATTTCGATCTGCAAGGCCATTACCACGACAACACGACAGAAGCAACAACCACGAAGCAGTCCAAGGAGAACGCGGCCAAGACAGGAACGAAGAGCATTGGGTCCGTCGTGCAGCTCAAACAAGCGTTGAAGAGAGCCAAAGCCAACGCCGACGCCGCCCAAGCCGCACGTCGCGAGGTACGAAGCGTATCACTTGGGGAGTCTTCATGATGATAGTTGGTGAAGGGTTGGGGGGGTATTTGAGAGTAGTTTTGTTGGAGATGGGATGACCATTACGTACATGTGTACGCTGTAGGCGGAAACGCAAATGCAAATGGAACTGGAAGCGAGGCGCCGGTCAGAGCGGGCGGCGGCGGCCCGCGTGGAGCGGGAGCGCGCCCACGAAGTGCAAACCAAGGTCATCCAGCAAACGATTCAGAATCAGATTCAAAAGCAATTGGCCAAGTCGACGCCACCACCATTTGCCCACCAACAACACGAAGTTCAACCCGTCGAGCACATTCAACGATGGTACCGCTCCCAAACCAGTCGCCGACGGCAACACAAACAAAGGGACGTTGCCGCCACGCGCATTCAAAAATGCGGTCGAGCATATGTGACGAATCGGAGGAAACGTCAACAGGTGGCCGCCGCCACGTCTTCCCGTCGAGTGAAAGCGGCCCTAGCATCGAAACCACGGCCGCTAACTCCGCAACACGCCGCCCGTCGCATTCAAGCGCACGGACGGAGGTATGTTGCCCGGCGCCGAAGGCAGCAGCACGTGCCTTCCACGACGCCACGAATTCGTGGACGAGAGGCGTCGGCACGGCGCCTGCAACGGTTTTGGCATGTCTATAGGTGCAAACAACGGCTGCTTGTTGTCGTCCGACAGCGCCGCGTCAAGAAAACTACCAAATCAATCGACGCGGTAAAGCAGCAGCATTCCCCAGTGAAAAGGAATCGCACAAATCAAGCGGCCCGAACCCTCCAGCGGTTCTGGCACGTCTATCGATGCAAACAACGATTGGTTTATGTACTCGGCACGATTTCGCAGCAGAAAATGAGACCAACCAAAGCCATCATCACGTCGAGTTGGAGACAGCATCACAAGGCGGCGACGCGTCTGCAGAGATTCTGGCACGTGTATCGAGGCCGAGCGCGACTGCGCGCGGCGATCGCTCTCGGACGCCAGAAGCAAAAAACTGCAGCAGCACCAGCAACAAGCCAACGACCACCACCATTGACAGAATCAACGGGGATGATTCCTGCCTTCCCCTCGAAAGCCAAAGCCACTGACAAACGACATGCGTCCTTCGCACACGATCAAGCCGCCCGTCGAGTGCAACGGTTCTGGCGGGTATATCTAGGCCGAACCCATCTGCGACAAGTAATAACAGCGGTCGCGCGCAAACAACCACGACCGCGCCATCTACCGCCCAAAAACACCAAGGCTACCGCCTCCCCTCCGATGCGACCCCCTCGCCTCAACTCCCCCGCCAGCGCACTCCATCCATCGTCTTCTCTGCTGCCCATTTTCACCACGGACGTGGCGCAAATATCGCAATTGGCGACTCTCATTGCCAACTCGGTCAATGTCGAGCTGTCGAAACGCATGAGAGCCCACGACCTGCAGCTGGATCGGCTCGTGACGTCTGTCACGCATCTGCAGAAAGCTATCGACAAGCACAACGGGTCGCTGGAACGCGTATTCTCCAACCAAGATCGACCACCGCCGCAAGACGTCAAGGCTGTGCTCGGCAACGCGAAACTGCCCAGTCTTCTTCCCAAAGCCACGTACAGCAACTACGTTAGCAACGTGGTTGTAGCCCCCCCAACCACCTCCACTGGATTGTACTACAACTCGTCGCCCACCAAACAACTTCGATCGATTAAACAACTTCCGTCCAAATTACCGCAACAAACATCGTCCCGAGCGAGCAAATTACCAGTGCTGCGAAGCCCCACCAAGGCGCGAACAAAGTGGCCATCCAGGAAACTCAAGTAAAATCGTTGGATTCCAAGAAAACACAAGAATATTGTTGGCTTAGAATGATATTGTGCAGTTGACCGATGTTAATACTTGACCCGAGTTTGTGCAATCAACCAAGCTTCGGACAGTGTGGTATTCTTTACTGGGAACAACGTGGGAGAATTTGTAGTCATTGTTATACCGGTAGACGTTAGCTGATGAAACGAAACGATTGAGTCGCGATGCAGTATGTCAGCAACGAGGAATACAAGTACAGCACAGTAGCCGACATGTTAGCAAGTACACCATGTGACACGTTGTCATTTATTTGGGCTATAATTAGGGTTGGCTTCAATTGTCGAGTGTAAAGATAAGTCGCTATGGGGGCAGGCACGCTATCCAAGCCAAGCGGGTCCACAACGGCAGAAGCGACCATTGACACGATCACCAACTACTCTGCCCAAGAGATCGCTACGATCGTGATCGGGTTTGGGGCTGCGTACGAGCCGTACGGGGCGAAGATTGTCGACAACGGCATCGACGGGCAGCTCATGGGCGAGCTCGGCATCGACGAAGTATCGTCGATTGTGCAGACCCTCGGTGTCACCAACGCCATTCACGTCAAGAAGATTGCGTTATTCTTCAAATCGTTTAAGGAAAAACAGCTTGGCATAACGTTAGCGAGCCCCCCCGTGGATTCGCCAGCCATAAGTGCAGCGTCGCCTGCGCGGTCTACGGGCAGCCGAAAGATTCGAAGGACGTCCATCGGACACTCTGTCGAGAAACAACAAACGAGTGAAGATGTCCTCGCTAGCCTCCGCGCCTCCCTCGCCACGGACAACAAGGAGGTATCGCCGGACCCCATTGCTGTAGGAGCCGCCGTTCCATCGGCTGCCACCCCTCCAGCGCAACCAACCACTACCTCATCTTCACCACTCCCTGAACCAGCAGCCCAGGCGACCACAGAATTATCATCTTCCCAACCATTAGTTAGCCCTACTGCTGCACCTTGAAACGTATGTTGGAGTGTTCACCACACTACATGCATCATTTACACTTTTCCTTGTGCACATTGAGTGGATTCAGGGGTTCTGATTCAAACCTCCAAAATATGTGCATATGCTTCCTTCTGGTACTTCGTCGTAGAGAGCAACACCACACTGGGAGCAAAAAATGTCCAAAACTAGAGTGAGACTCTTAAGCAAGCTTACAACAACTAATGCCTCCTCTAAATATAGCCATTTGTTGGGCCATCGAACAATCTCGAGATGGGGGCGGCGGCTAGCGCCAAGCCTAAGTATCGGCAGGAGTTGTCGTCGCACGACTTGAGCCGAAAGTTGTCCAAGATCAATCTGCAGCCAGGGGCGCTACAGCAACAGACCGAGGAGGCGTCAGAACGTCGTCGGACGGTGGACGCAATTCTGCAGCAAGTTCGTCAGGGCGACACCAACAACGTGACGCCATTGGAGTATCAAGTGTACTTGGCGTACGCGACGGGCAAAGACAGCTTGGGCCGTCCGATGCGCGATCGCGTGTCGGCCATCCACAAGTCTCTGGTGGCCAAGTATGTGTCGAATAGACGCCATATCCTTCTGACAAACACCATTGTTAGAGGGCTGCTCGTGTGGTTTGACGCAGACAAGAGCGTCGCGTCGAGTAAAATGATTGACCACGGCGTGCTCAACTCGAATGTGGTCGTGGTGTTTCTCACTCGCGCGTATATGAACCAAGTCAACAGCGACGGCCTCTTGGACAGCAACCAGTACGAGTTTTGCCAGGCGCTGGCCACACAAACGATGACGCACATCGTCCTGTGTGTCATGGAGGAAGACTTGAAGCGCTACGTACGTCCAATATCCTCCGCCCCTCACTTTCTTGTTCGAGTCCCCCGATTGAAAATCAAACAGGACAACTTGACGGGGGAGTGGCGGGAGATTGTCGGCGACTCCGAGTGCTTGGACTTTACGGACGAAGCGTTCCTGGATGTCGGGTGCGACGAACTGGCCGACAAGATCCGGACGTTGAACGCCAAGCCCCGCGTGCCGTTGGACATGGGGTTGTCCGGGATCAAAGAATTGATCCGGCTGCTCAAAAACTCGCTCACACCTCGACCCACGTGCACTAAAGTCATGAAGCGGCTCGTGGGGCTGGCTATGTTGGCTCCATTTGCAGACAAAATGGTGGCCAAGGGAATCCTTCCCGTCTTGGTGCGGTCTCTCGGGACCAACAAAGTTGCTGGTATTGATATATGCGCACCTACTTGTCCAAACCAGTAAAGGCACAACAACATTCGAATTAGTTGATGTTGTGTATGACCTGTAGTGCCCAACACAGAATTAGCACTACTGCTGCTGAAAATCATTGCGCGCACGAGTTGCGTTTACCGGCGAAAGATCATCACGTTGATTGAATCAAGGCACAAAATGCCTCTCTTTACGATGCTTCTCAAGGTACGATTCGTGCGAGATTGTATTTCAACTGTTTATGTCACCAGTGAGGATCTCGAATCCTCTTGAATGATTATACACACATACATAGGAAGGGGAAGGGTCGACGAAAGAGCATACGTCGGGGCTCGTGCGAAATTTGTTTTCAGGGGGTAGCATCAAGGTATTTGAAAAAAACGAGTGGTTCCAAGAACTCGTGAAAATGCTCGTGCAGTTGCTCGAACATGGTCTGTCGTCGCAGCAGGTATATATTTATATGTATACTAGTCGTGAAAAGCAGTGTTGATTTACATCGTCAATAGTACGAAGCGGGGGCGGCACTGGGGGCGATTGCACTCAACAAGGAATACCAGCCGTCGATTGTCAAGGAAAACGGTATCCGTGTGTGTGTGGCCCAAATGACTAGTCAGTCCACCGTGGAAGGGGTTCGGGACAAGTCGGCGCTGGTGCTGCGATGCCTGAGCGCCACAGAAGAAAACCAACGCGAGATCGGCATTGAAGGCGGTGTCGAAGCGTTTTTGAGCTTGCTTCAAAACGGCACCCAGGCCCAACGGGGTGCGTCTTAACAACGTTGGTTGTATCTATCCACTTTGAGATTGACTCGGGGGGGGTGGTAGAAACCAGCTCCGCGGCGCTAAACTGGCTCATGGAAGTGCCTGAAAACCGAACCATCTTGGTCAAAGAGCGAGGTATTCGTACGTTGCTCAACTACGTGGTCCGCGGGCAAAAGGTACGTCGCTTTCTACTGTGCATCCATTTCCTATGAAACCACCTAACTGTAGGATTGATCGCACGTGTTTTTTGCCTCGTAGTTTGTGCGCCAGCAATCCATCAGCGCACTCAGCAAATTAGCGCCCCATTCAGAATTTCAAGTGCCGTTAGCCCAAGCGGGGGTGCTAGGCCCGTGCGTGGCCATCATGGAAACAGGCAACGATAGCCAAAAGACCGCCGCGTGCAACATTCTTCTCGCCGTCGCGTCCACCGAAGCCGTAGGAAACATGGCGGACACCGTGCCGTCGGTTGTCAAGTTGTACAACACTGGCACGCTTTCCCAGAAAACCGCGGCAAAGCAAGTGCTCGAGCGGTTATGTCGACACCGAGCGCTGAGAGGGACGATTCTCGGCATGGTTGGAGCAGGTATACGAAGTACCAATCTTGTATTGCAAATAATAGTCATGGACATTACTTTTTATGTGTGTAGATGACCTCATGCTGCGGTGACGAACTGATACAGCCTTAACTTATGTCTCCCCTCACGAGGCTCTCGTAGTAGTCGATAAAATTGCTTCCCCTTGACGCACAAACGCTAATATACTGTAGTACCAGACGTTTTTCACATCACCTGTCTTGTCCTGTGTGTATTAAGCTTTGACCTGCCAAGCCACAGCAGCAAGTACGACAAAGAGTGAGGTCGCTTACAGATTAACGGGGCTCTTGCTTTCACCACCACGAAATACTACCAAAAGCTACCCCTATCGATACTTACCACTCTGGAGACGTTTCATCATCGTGAAAGGCGACATGTGAAAATACAATGTCAGAGTGCTAAACAACAACCGTAGTTAATCAAACATGCTACACCCAGACATGCGAGCTGTTAACAAGCTGGAACGGGATGCCTCCATTGCTTGTCAAGGCTTCAAGGCGAACCAAAGTGTAAAGACTTGTTGAACTCTCGTCAACTGCGTCATACCATTGTTTCTCATGCGGAGGAACAACTAGGAATAGGGGGCTACGCAGGTCCATAAGTCGTTGAGTTGCGAAAGTTGAAATTGTCAATTAGGAGCACTGCGTCTCAAAAGGTGTAGTAGTACGTGCCGGCACAAATCATGCGATTTCTCCACACACATTGGAAATCAACTTGGATACAGATGGTGAGCTCGACGTTCATTGCCGATACCGCACCAACCGTTTGTTCCTTGCACCCTCGGTTGCTCAATATGCGTCCACACCACCTCATTTGCCATTCGACACACTTCCTCCACTAACCACATATGAGCTCCCCGTTGCCTTCCCCGGTGAAGTTGGCTTATTCCCACAAGTCCGAAACCCCTGTCGACATTCTAACTCAGCTCAGCGAGGATGCTTTGTCGTTGGGTGTCACTTGCTTTTTTACATGTACGGCGACTTCCACAACTCGTCGTCCCCGTCGTGGCACCGCGAGTTCCACGCCGAAGTAGTAGCGCGAGTGGGCCAAGCCCCGTGCTCCGTTTGTGCCATCGGGGGTTATAGCTCAAGGCATTGCGCTCAAGATTCACGCTGGAACCTCCCTGCGCAATGCATTTGTCGCGCGGCACAACTCGCACTTGGTTTGGCATGGACAGGATGCGTTCAAGTACCGCCTCAGCCTCGAAGCCATCGTCACCCCTTATTAGCCTTTCATTTGATGAAGTTGACGAGCACGTGAATAACGTTATAACGCGTCTTAATTGACATCCCCCGCTGCATTGACGCTGGAAATGCCTGACCGCGACATCGAGGGCAAGTTGATTCCGTTCGACCACCTCGAACGCATGATGTAACTACCTCTACATACACTTGTACTACGTAGTACAGTACTATTAATAGTACATATATACAGTACCAGGTACTACTGTACTACCGGTACTGTTAGTACTTCGAAGTAGTAGTTTGTACAGTACGTACTGTACTCGTATAGTAGTACTGGTAATAATTTATTTATTGTAGTACTTAGTTTTAATACTAGTAAATGATATTAATCAATACTTCCTCTGTTCCATATTAGTAGCGACATTTGACTTCAAGGTGCCCCCAAAAATGCAATTCTTGTCCAAATTCGATGAATCATATCGAGTTCAATAGGGAATTAAAAATCAAAGGAAAGCTCTATTGACTGCAAAGCGCGAAGAGCAAATTTTGGCGCCCAATTTTCACTTCGACATCGGGTCTCCGAAAACAAATTCAAAATTCGAATAACCATTATTAAAATTTCCGGGACCTGAACACCTCGACATCCATGGCACGCCAATGCACCGGCAGAGGGCTCTCGAAAGCTCTCGCATGCCAAGAAGATGGACGTAATCCGTCATCTCCATCAACGGTCAACGTTGGACAAGCTCACTCGCGGAGCAATCGCATCAACCACCTCTGAATTCAAGGTCCACCGTTCTACCATCTCCCGCATCTGGAAGACCTTTCACCAAAACGCTCTCTTACCGTCATTGAAGGCTGGCCGTGTTGGTCGACCGACAGTGTACACACCTGAAGTTGTCGCCAGCACTGTTCGTGAGTTGCCTCTATCGCTTCGTGGCACGATGCGTGACATGTCCAAGGCCACGGGCATTCCGCTCCCTTCACTGCATCGAGCGTTGAAGGCTGGAACGATTCAACGCCGCTCAACACGAATCAAACCTCTGCTCACCGACGAAAACCGGGCTGAGAGGCTTGCGTTTTGCCACTCGCACGTTCGTCCCTCCGGTCCTCACGGCTCGCGTTCCGCTGCAAGCGGCGCCGGCAAAGCCGGTCTTTCCGAAACTGTGGTCTTGGACGACATGTGGGACGTAGTTCACCTCGACGAAAATTGGTTCAATGCGGACAAGAACATTCGCAAGATCTACCTTACCGCTGGTGAATAACCTGAGCAACGGGTTTGGTCGAGTAAGCGTTTTGTGCCCAAGGTCATGTTCTTGGCGGCTGTAGCTCGCCCGCGATACGACGAGGCGCGTGGCATGTGCTTTGACGGCAAGCTTGGCATCTGGCTCTTCCTGGAGTTCGCACCAGCTGCCCGTAACTCCCGCAATCGCCCTGCGGGGACACTTGTCCCAAGTTTGGTGAATGTGGACGCTGATGTGTACCGCAACTATGTCATGACGAGAGTTATTCCAGGCATCAAGGCGAAGTTCCCTTCCGCGAGCAAACGTGTTGTACTTCAGCACGACAATAGATCTTTAAACCAGTAGCTACGTATTACACAATTTAACAAAGATAAAAACAATATGATCCAATGCAGCCCTCTCTTGTCGGTTCAAACGATAGCGGCGCTGCGTCTCAGCACGCTTACGCTTCTTTTCATTTGCCATCCTTTCGTAACGCGCCAAGACCATTCCATAAAAGGTTTCGTCTTCAAGACGTAGGGGTATCAACGACAGGTGAAAGTTCGATAGGGCAAACGTCGTTCGTTGAATAGCACAATAGTTCTTCTCCGACCACGTGAACGTCGCGTATGAGGCCTTCCACAACGCACACACCCGCCCAAAATAATTCTCGACGATCACCCGATCGGAAGAGATCAAGCGATTGCGCTCAACGTCACTAGCATCCAACACACCGTTCACTAGGCAGCGCTTGGGATGGATCCCACGCAGAGTGTTGGCAATACCAATGTACCCCATGTCAACGAGGCACGCCCATTGCTCTCGATACTGCGCGGAGAGCTCACCATGGTCAGGCAACAACATGTCTTGCTGGTTCTTCATCAGCATCGCCTTGTGCACTTCTTGACGCGAATGCATGATCGTAAAATCGTGCACGGAACCAGGGTGCGATTCCGACATTGCCACGCAACGACCGTTCGGTGACACTGTGGCCTCGATCTTGTAGCCGTACATGCCGTGCTTCCCACTGTAGTAGTGCTTTTGCTTGGCAAAGCGGCCAGTCGGACGAAGGGATGGTTGGAACTTGACATCCACAGCGTACAATGCGTACGGATGGTGCTCGAATTGGTGTCGTGACTCGCGTAGACTTTGCATAGATTGGGTGACAATGAAATGGTCGTACAACACAGGTTGAACCA